>NC_134082.1:209140759-209441228 GCF_000715075.1 Nicotiana tabacum | reverse complement strand
GAAAGTGCATTGTCTAAATGTCAGCATTCACCATCTACAGTTGCATGTCACTCCAAACTTCACTTGTTCTTTTGTCTTTTAGTTTAAAGAAAGCCGCTTTTATTATTTCCTCCGATTCATAATAATAAGTGACCAATTTATTTTTTTGTTTTGATTCAAAATAAGTGTCCAGTTATGTAATCAAGAAAAAATTCAATTTGTTTTTACAAAATAACTCTTATGTATATATCCTTAAAAAGTTTTCTTACTCCTCACATTAAATGTTTAATTAGGGATAGTTTAGTCATAATATATATTTTTTGTATAGAATTTAGTATTTTCTTAATGAGCGTGTTAAAAGCAAATTGATTACTTATTGTGAACCGGAGGGAGTACGATATATGAATTTGTAGATGTACACTTAATATATATATCAAACCAATAAATAAATAAGTAAATTTGCATACATACAGTTATACCTTAATCATAGTAATTGATGTATTTTTTTGATTTGTTTCTTAACTATTAAAATTAAAGTATTAATTTAATAAATTTCCCCTTTATCATATAAAGACATAACTGTCACACGCCTTTATCACTCCCACAAGCAACTCTCATCTTTTCTGAGGATAACTCCTACTTAGCGTGCTGATGTATCTAATGTTTTTTATCTTTAATTAGATGCCAATTATATGCAGCTATGCAACTTGGTATCTAAAACCAATATCCTTTCCTCAAAATGATATGCGACCAATCATTAAATTAATCAAACACCAGAAGAATTTTGCATAAACAAAATAAACTCAACACAAGATCCAAATGGATTTGTAGAATATAAATTTAATAATTAACAATGATTAAATTTGAAAATCTTTCGTTCGGCGCCGCGCTACTTCTAAAACTAGTGCTTCCAGATAAACTAATAGCCTGTTTCGCCAAACTTATTTTTGGCCAAGCTTCTGGAATGAAAAAAGTGCTTTTGAGGAGAAGCAGAAATAGTTTTGGAGAAACGGAAAAAAGTAATTTCTCTGCAAAAACACTTTTTTGAAAAGTACTTTTGAGAAAAATACACTTAGAAGCAGTTTTTTAAAGCTTAGCCAAACACTAATGGCTGCTCAGAAGTACTTTTCAAACTAATTAGTTAAACACAAACTGTTTCTCACAAAAAAGTACTTTTGAGAAAAGTACTTTTGAAAAAAACACTTCTCAAAATAAGCTGATTTTTGCAGCTTGCCCAAACGAGCTATAAATATGTTTCGAGAAGCCCCACGAATGTCAAATATAAAGTCATGAATCTCATTAAGTTCATATTGGCATACTCTCCCTGATAAAAAATAGAAGAAAGGGATTTTTTTTTTCTTGCAAGGGAAGGGAAATTAGGATATGGAATCTTAAGACTTCCTGAAAATCAAAGACAAACAAGAATTTCTATTGCTAGATTTTAATTTTAAAAAAAAGTGTGTGGATGTATACACACACACTATACATCCACCGTCTATTTTTGTATAATTCATATATAATATTGTTTGACTCAAAATATATTAAAACCTTTTTGAACAAATCAATCAAAAATGAAGGGGTAAATCTTAGTCAAACATAATTAATTCCAGATAAAAAATTTAACAATAATGATTGCATATGGGATGAGGAAGTAGATTTATATATTTTCTTCGAGGTCATTTCCTCTTTTTCTAGAATACCAGAAGGGAGCTTTTTATCTTCTTTTTTTAGAAATCGGAGAAGCCCCCCAGTTGAGATCTTTCTCTGGCTATATATAATCAGGGTATCTTTGCTCTTTGCTTGACTCGACATCTTCTTGCCACTGATGTGTCTTGGTCATGATTTTAGGCGTCACTCTTACCGATTCGTCGGATATCATAAAGGAGAAATGGAGTGGACTCTGTTGACATTCGTTGTTCAGTTGCTGAGACGGGATGTCGTTCAACTTGGTCGAGATGGTCAGATTTGACCAATACAATATTGAAATCCATCCTTATTCAAGACGGGCTCACTTGTCAGACTGATATTTTGAGTTTGGCAATCATAAATGATTAACACTTCTAGTAATGTATGTTGATCTTGCCTAGGTTTAATTACAAATTGTAGTAATTACGGAGCATGTTTGATTCGAAAAACTTTTGCAAGTTGAAAATATATGGGCGTTTGGACATAAGAATTGTAAAATTCCGAAAAAAATAAAAAAAATTCAAGTGAAAATGATATTTGAAAATTAGAATTGTGTTTGTGCATGAATATAATTTGGGTTATTTTTGAATTTTTGTAAGTGATCTGAGTGAATTTAAAAAAATATTTTTTTTGAGTTTTTCAAATTTTTAAAAAATTCCAAAATTTATTTTTAAGTAAAAATTAAATTTTTTTTAATCAAATACTGATTTTGGGGAAAAGTAAAAAAAATTTCATGCCCAAACGGGCTCATAGTATGACTCGGAAAAATTCAAAAGATTCTTGTTGATAAATAGGTCATGGTCAGAAAATGAGTTATGCAACTTCTAAGAGGAGAGAAAATGACATTTGAGGTGGACCTAAAGAATATAAAAAGAGAATAAAGATTACAACTTTCAATATAATCTTAGCTACAAAAACAGTTTAACTCTGGTCCTTAAACTGTTAGTGGAAACCACTATATATGCGTATTAGACACACATTCCTATGATTAATTATTTATATTTGCTACCAGATTTTCAGGTAGAGCTCATGTCCGCCACGCGTAGTATTCGATAATTTTGGTGTCAACACGCACAAAATCAAAGACTCAGAAGAAGAGAGAAAAAATGGCAAACAGTAATGGAAGAATTAGAGAGTCAGTTTTTTACAAAGAAGTGTTACCATTTGCAGCTATGGTGTGTATGGAATGTATAAATGTTGGATTAAACACACTTTACAAAGCTGCTACTAACAAAGGCATGAGTAATCATGTCTTTGTTGTTTACAGTTATGGTCTTGCTGCTGTTCTCCTTCTTCCTTCTCCCTTTTTCTCTACCAGGTTTCTGTTTTCACTCTATGTTTTTTTTCTGTTTTTGATCAATTGTTGTATGTGTAAATCTTATCAAGAATCTGATGGGGGTTGTAAAATTGGAATCATCTGATTGCAGATCAAGACTACTTCCACCCCTCAACTGTTCAATTCTTGCCAAAATCTTTCTTCTTGGAGTTATCGGGTAACATTTGATTTTTTTTTTTTTCATTCTTATTGGGTCATTCTGCTGCAGATGTAAAGCCAAAAAGATTTTTTCTTTTCCTGCAAATCAGGATTGATAATCAGATGTTTATACTGTTATTTATAAGGAAATCGATTGAATTCAATCGTTAAGTCTGATTCAGGGGTCTAATTAGTGCTGAACCAATACAAAGAAATCAAATAGTCGACCCGAATAATAGCCTGTTTGGCCAAACTTTTTTGAAAAAAAAAAGAAGTGCTTTTGGGATAAGCAGAAGCAGTTTTGAAAAAGCAGAAAAAAATAGCGTTCTCGTTGATTGACTAATTGAGTACTCCTAGATATTAGTGTACTCCCGATATGTTTCAAAGTAGACGAGTTACTTTTACTTTGAGTAAGTTCCAAAATAAATGATACATTTTTTAATTGGAAATAATTTAATTTTAAACTCTTCATTTTATCCATTTTAACCTTAATGAGAAGCTTTTAACACTTATGCTTTTAAGACCACAAGTTTCAAAAGTTTTTTTTCAAACTACATGCCAAATCAAACTACCTCATCTAAGTTGGAACGGATGGAGTAATTCTCATTCAGATGTAGAAATTTATTAGGGTTCTAAGCAACAAGAATTCTTTAAAGGTTGCTCCTTTTTTGCCCCCTCATTCTTGTGTGTTTCTCTGAGCCGAGGTATATTGGAAACAACCTCTTTATTCTCATAAGGTAGGAGTAACGTGTGTATACACACTATCCTCAGTGGCAGAGCCACCTTATAGGAAGGGGTGTTAAGTGACACCCATTTGCGGGAAAAATATACTTTGTAGGTAGGTAAAATAAATAAATTATATGTATATATACTATGTATTGACTCCTCTTAATTTTCTGGTATGTTTACTTTTATATATTTTGACACCCCTTAACGAAAATTTTGGCTCCGCTACTGCTCAGACCTCACGGTATAGGATAATATTGAGTATATTGTTGTTTCATTCTTGTGTGTTCCATTATTAGTAAATTATTTTGGACACTCAGTAACACTTTTTCTTTTCCTTTCCCAAAAAATATACACTTACTTTTAAAATATTTACTTTTTTTTAAAACATTAGATTATTATTTACCATTTGTAACATACTCTTAGGAGTTAATAAGTTGTAATTCTACCTGTGATATGTTCCAACATATATTTCATTTCTATATTACTTGTCCAGTCAAATACCGACAACTATAGTGGCTAATTGAAAGCGCAGGTGTACATCACAGATAATGGGGTATACAGGAATTAATTATAGCTCTCCTACACTTGCCTCCGCCATCAGCAATCTCGTCCCTGCTTTTACTTTTGTCTTGGCTGTCATTTTCAGGTTTTTGCTTCTTCTTTTTATCTCATGATGTCCTTTAATGACAGTAGCTTTGTGTTCTCTTTCCTATTTGTCCAGTGGTGAACAACTTTGTCTGCATCCATCAATTTTCCCCAACCGAATAAAATAGTTAAAACAAAGAATCCACTAGACCAAAATTATAAATATTTAATTTAAGCTAGCGTTGGCCATAGATTCCTAAACTTATTTTGAAAAATTCAATTTTGGTGAAGTTTGATTTGAAGATGAAAATGTGCTCAGACATACTTTTCAAAACATATTTTCCAAGTTTATTTTGAAAAAAGATATATATTATTAGTGTTTGTAAAGATTTTGGCCCAAAACCAGCTTGGGATTTGGAATTTTACCAAAATATAGGCAAAATCTATGGTCAAACATGTGTTTGCCAAATAAAACCCAAGTTTATTTTGGCAAAATCTATGGCCAAACGGGTCCTAAGTTGTAGTCTAAACCGGTTTGGCCACGAAATTGTTTTCACTTTTTTCGATAAAATTTCACTTTTTTTTCGAAATTAATGATGGGTCATAAAATTTCCAATTTTCACTTGAAGATAAATTTTGAAATTTTTTAAAAATTTGAAAAATTCTACAAAGCTATTTTTCAAAATTTTCACTCAGATCACTCACAACAATTCAAAAACAAAATAAAATTATATTCATGTCCAAACGCAACTAATTTTCAAATACCATTTTTATTTGAAAAAAAAATTCACTTTCTTTTTTAAATTTTACAATTCTTATGTCCAAACGCCCCCTAAAGATTTGCAACTTTATGCTGTACTCAAGTGACTGTTTGAATATCCTATTGAATCCCCTTGACATAAGAAAATTAGATACAATTTACAAAGATGGGGGATTCATGATATCCAATTCGAGAGATATTTGAGTTTAGAAAAATGAAAATCAAGTTTTTTTAACATGGCAAATTATTTCATCAGCTTTCTGGTTTTTATTTTTTAGAAGAAGAAATTTGATGAAGTGGAAGTGTTAATAAACAGGATGGAAAAGATAGAATTAAAAAGATCAAGTACTCGAGCCAAAGTCTTGGGCACGGTGGTTTCCATCGCTGGAGCATTCGTAGTGACTCTCTACAAAGGCCCAAAATTATTGGTGGCTATCACGTCCACGCCCAATTTACTATATCAACCTCTCAGTTCGTCCCAATCGAATTGGATGCTTGGCGGCCTTTTCCTCACAACTGAATATTTTTTGGTTCCTATGTGGTACATTGTTCAGGTGAAATGCAGACTTAGTCCCTGAATAGAGATGTTCTCTTTTCCAACAAAACAAATTAGCTGATTTTGAGTCAATTTATTTGATGACAGACATGGATTATGAAAGAGTATCCAGCTGAAGTGACTGTAGTTTTCTTCTACAACTTGTGTGTGTGCTGCCTAGCTGCTATTGTAGGCTTTTTCACTGAACCTGACTCTAGCAAATGGCGAATTAAACCAGATATTGCGCTGGCCTCCATCCTATGCTCTGTAAGTGAATCGAGAAATAGGTTTGATTAGACATCTTTGTAATATATATATGACATGGCCAATCATTTGATGTGAAGCGCCTACCACGCCACTTTCCCCGGATATCTTTTAGATACATGGGTCGGGCCAAATTTGGATGAGTTAAAACAGTAAAATGGGCAATGGAAACTCATCAAAGCTGGATCAAAATGAGTAAAATAATGGGTCATAACTCAATCTGTCTAACATGACCCTACGTCTCTCTTTAATCTTTTTTAGCTTTTTTAAAAATTGTGAAAGTCAATGTATTTTTTCGTATATTATTAGCTTAAATTCTTCGAAATTTACATAGTCTCCAATCTCCAAATTTGCTTTTGTGTTTTTGGGTTTTGGTTGCATTTTGACTCGTCAAGTTACACTATTTTGATCCAACAGTTTGATGTGTCCTTTTGAATTGAACTCTTTGAGTCAAGTCAACAATTGGTTGCATTATGAGTTGATTTTGCTAGCTCCTTTCTTGTGTGACAAAATGATGTGTGCTGCATTACACAGGGAATTTTGGGCTCATCCCTAAACAATACAATTCACACCTGGGCTTTGCGCGTCAAAGGACCAGTGTATGTAGCAATGTTCAAGCCACTGTCCATTGCCATTGCAGTTGCCATGGGAGTCATTATCCTAGGAGATACTCTTTATTTGGGAAGGTACTAACTCCTCAACACATTTATTTTCTTTCACAATATATGTCATCGTCGATCTAATATACTACTTTCTGCTTTGACAATTAGCGTCCTGGGAGCGACTGTAATTGCCATTGGATTCTATACTGTAATGTGGGGAAAGGCAAAAGAGATGCCTGAATATGACGGTTCTAGTGATGATCTCGAGTCGTCTTCAGCTCAAAAGTTCCCCTTGTTACACAATTACAAAAATGAAGTCATCTCAAACAAGTAAACATGTTAGATGTTCTTGTGAAGTCATCAAACAGAAATGCAAGTTACACAAAAAGAGCGTTGTTGCTGTAAAGCAAGAAAGAAGCTATGTTTCTTACACAAGGGTAGCAGTTGTATAGGAAGAAACAAAAGGTTTCTGTGGGGAAAAACAATGCAGCAAACTGTTGGCATATATCCTCGTTTTGTACAGCTCTTCTGAAACAGTTTGCTCAACTTGTATCTCAGGAATGAACTAAAGCCTATTGTAGTACAGTAACTGAGCAAAAATGTATCAGGTATATAATCAAGGCATTGCTAATTAATCAAAATTAAGCAGGATGTGTGCATCCTTTCTGTACTTCAACAGGCTCTAATGTACTTCTTTATACTAAGAAAGATTGTTAAACCTCAATGATTCTGCTTATGTTCTATAATTCATTTCCAGAATTCCCGGAATTAATTGCAACATCGGTCTACAGAGTGCTCTCAAATTAAACACTAAAACTTGTCAGGATATGGTTGCTAGAGGTGGTAGAATCAACTCAATTTTTGGTAACTTGTCTAATTTGCTCAAGTTTAAATGGACTGGACTCATTTGTTGACTTGATCCAATTGGTCAGATGGGTCAAAATAGTGTATCCGGCGGGTCAAAAGTGCAACCCAAACCCGACATATACAAAATGAACTTGGAGATTGGGAATTAAGGGTATGTTTGGAAAGCCACTAGGTAATTGGAATTGGTGTAATTATTAGGATGGTAATTACACAACCTAGTAACACTCAGTTGTGTAATTACAACTATCTGTTTGTTTGTCATAGTGTAATTGCAGTGTAATTATAAATTTATTGTTTGATTGCACAAGTGTAATTACACAGTTAAATTACATTTTAAATTAAGTAACTATCAAAATTTAAAAGTTAATATAATAAATATATGCCTATAAATTTTTATAAGTATAAGTGATATTATATTTGGTATTTAAGATGTATATTTTTTTGTGAATATACATTAATTAGTAATTATATATTTAAAATTAATATTGTAAAAATAATTTATATATTTTTTCTAAATTAATAATATTTAGTTTAGATACTTACAAAAATTAAAAACATACTGTGACGACCCTCCCAGTCGTCTCATGAGTTATCGCTCCGTTTTCCCCATTTCTGCTTCTTATTGCTTTGTATAATGGTTCTATATGTGATGGGGTTGATTGGTTAGGGTTCTGAAAGGATTTGGTAAGGTTTGAGATACTTGGTCTCTTTTGAGGAAAGTTAAGTTGGAAAAGTCAAATGGATGTTGACTTATGTGTTAGAGGGCTCGAATGTGAGTTCCGATGATTCGGTTAGCTTCGGGAGGTGATTTGAGACTTAGGAGCGTGATCGGAATGAGTTTTGGAGGTCCAGAGTAGATTTAGGCTTGAATTGGCGAAATTGGATTTTTGGCGTTTTCCGGTTGGTAGGTGAGATTTTGATATAGGGGTCGGAATGGGATTCCGAGAGTTGTAGTAGTTTCGTTGTGTCATTTGGGATGTGTGTGCAAAATTTCAGGCCATTCGGACGTGGTTTGGTTGAGTTTTTCATCAAAAGGGGAATTCAGAAGATTTTGGAAACTTAGGCTTGAATCCGATGTGTTTTGGTTGATTTGATGTTGTTTGAGTGTTTTGAAGATTGACACAAGTATGAATACGATTTTGGGATATATTGGTGCCTTTGGTTGAGGTCCCGGGGGCCTCGGGTGAGTTCCAGAGGGTTGAACGGATCATTTTAAGTTAAAGAAAAGTTGCAGATTTTGGTTTCAGCTGTTGCAAAGTTTTTCCTCTTCGCGATCGCGTAGGGGGTTTCGCGATCGTGTAGAGCTGTTGTGGGGGCAGTCCAGTTTGCTCAGTGCGTTCGCGAAGCTGGGGATGCGATCGCATATAGTGGAAGTATTGTTGATCGCGAACGCGTGGAAAAGGTCGCGTTCGCGTAGAGTTAAGTGGACCAGGGGTCTTGGCTTGGAGTTTGTTCTTTGCAAACGCAGTAGCCAGTCCGCGATCACGTAGTGTAAGATGCCTGAGCATTGCGTTCACGTGGGATTGTACGCGTTCGCATAGGGTTAATTTTGGGTGCTGAGAATTTGTGTTTCGCGATCGCGAAGGATGTCCCGCGATCGCGATAAAGGATTTCAGGCCTGGACAGAAGGTTTAAATAGTCGTCTTGTCCGCGAATTAGGGGTTTATTTCTTCCATTGTTGGTCGTTTTTAGAGCTTTTTGAAGGGGATTAAAGAGGGATTCAAGTGGAATCACTTGGAGGTAAGAATTTTAGACTTAAAACTCGATTATAATGTGAAATCTACCTAATAAATCATGGAATCTAAGCCTAAAATTTAGGAATTAGGGCTTGAGATTAAGAGACTTTAAAATGAGAACTTGAGGAGTCATTTGGACTCCGATTTTAGTGTTCTTGGTATGTATGGGCTCATGGGAGGATAAGGATTCCGTTGATGTGATTTCTATCGAGTTTCGAGACGTGGGCCCGGGGGTCGGGTTTTGCCAATTTCGGGATTTTTGGTATTATTTGATTGTTTTCGCTTGGGCTTCGTTCCCATAGCATATTTTGACGCCGTGATTCTGATTTTGGATAGATTCGACGCGAGTGCAGGCCGATTCGAGGGGCAAAGGTGTCGCGGAGTAGTATTTTCACCGGTTTGAGGGAAGTAACCATTGTAAATCTGGAACTGAGGGTACAAAACCCCGGTATTTGACTTGTTTTGATAAATGCGGTGACACACATGCTAGGTGACGAGCGTGTGAGCGTGCACTGGTAGGGATTGTGACTTGGTCTGTCCCGTAGCGACCGTTAAGCCGCGTATTTGATTTGGAACCTTATGATTCGTACTTTAGTCATTTATACTATATTATGGGTTGCATGCCATGTTTGGGGCCTTGTGCCGACCTGTTGAGACCCTTAGGGATATTTTTACTGTTTTTCCTCACTCTACTTATTGAAAGCATATCCTCACTCATGTTTACCTGCTTAAATGCTTAAAACTGGTTTTATCACTCTACTTCTAAATGTGAGGACTGTTTGGACTGAGTTCCCTAATTTCTACTATTGTGCCTGAGAGGTTGTGAGGTTAATGACTAAGAGAGGTTGAGAACCTAATGGTGAGGGTATTTATATATATATATATGAGTTATAGATTGGTCTGCACGCCGCAGCGATACTTATATGGATTGAGCGGCACGCCGCAGGGATATATATATTTCATTGAGCTGCGCGCCGAAGCGATATGACGCTTGGGCTATAGGAGCCCCTCTGGAGTCAGTATACCCCCAGTGAACGTAGTTGACTATAAACTATGGATCGGGCTGCACGCCGCAGCGGTTGCTATGATTTCTGTTATTATGAGATATTAATGAGCCTAAGTGCTGAGAGTGAGTACTGAGTGACGAGAGTTGAGTCATGAGTGACTGAGAGGCTGCCCGAGAGGCCATATTCTGAGTGATACATTGCCCGAGGGGCCCAGTTATGATATTTACACTGATTTCACTCTTTTTTTAAAATAAGCCTCTATTGGAAAAAATTGCTAAGTATATAATTTCAAGTATTTAAACTGAAATTGATGATTTTACGATGAAACTGGTTTTAAACTATTAAATTTGATCTGTTATTCTTCTGTCTATTCATTTATATGATTTTTAACTGCTCGTCACTGCTTTCAGACCTTATTTACTATAGTTACTTACTGAGTTGGCGTACTCACGTTACTCCCTGCACCTTGTGTGCAGATCCTGGTGCCCGAGCGGCAGAGTGAGGGTCCTCAACTGATCCAGAGTTTGACGGAGATTTCAAGGTAGCTGCATGGCGTCCGCAGCCCTGTTTTCTCCTTCCTATATTTTTCTTTTCCGCATTTTCTAGACTTATGATGTATTAGACAGTCAGTCATGTATTAGAGGCTCTAGATTCGTGACACCAGATATTTGGGGCTGTGTAGTTTCATGTTTATTTGACTTTCGCATATATTCTGTTGTTTTAAACTCTTATTATGAAAATTTGGTATTTAAACGTGTGTTAGAAAATGGCTTATTATAAGGAAAAAGATTGTGATTAAATGTTTAGATTGACTTGCCTAGTAATGTGATAGGCGCCATTACGACTGGTATTTTGGGGTCGTGACAAATTGGTATCAGAGCCTAGGTTACATAGGTCTCGCGAGTCATGAGCTGGTTTAGTAGAGTCTCACGGATCAGTACGGAGACGTCTGTATTCATCCTCGAAAGGCTGCAGAATCTTTAGGAAAAACTTCATATTCTTGAAATTCTTGTCGTGCAAATCTGTTGATCCGAGTACTAAACTTCTGTTATTCCATTATCTCACAGATGGTGAGGACACGTGCTACCGGGCAGGATGGACGACCACCAGTACCACTAGTTGGGGACACCAGAGGCCGTGGTAGGGACAGAGCAGCTAGGGCAGCACCTGCAAATCCACCAGCTGCCCCAATTCAGGATCAGGTCCCAGTTGTGGACGCTACAGCAGCACCAGCTCAGGCACAGTGATCCCAGGCCTTCAGTAGGCTTTAACTCTGATCTTATCAGTGTATACCGTTTGGCTCTGGAGGTTTCAGTTACTGCGGCCGCAGCTACTTCTCAGGCCGAGTGAGGCACCCAGACTCCCGTTGCTCGCACACCTGAGCAGTTTTTGCATAGACTCCAGACACCAGGGGCACCTCCAGCCCAGCCGGTTGTACCAGCTCAGGAGTTTGTGGTACCAGTTATGCCGGACGACGAGCAACGTCGACTAGAGAGGTTTGATAGACTCTAGTCTCCGACTTTCAGCAGTGCAGAGGGCGAGGATGCCTAGGGTTTCTTAGATAAATGCCAGAGGATTCTTCGTGCAGCGGGGATTCTAGAGACCAGTGGTGTAGCTTTTACCACTTTTCAGTTTTCTAGGGCTGCCTTCACTTGGTGGGAGGCGTATGAGAGGCGTAGGCCTGTTGGTGCAGCGCCCCTTACCTGGCAGCAGTTCTCTGTTCTCTTTCTGGAGAAGTATGTGCCACAGTCTCACCGAGAGGAGCTGCGCATGCAGTTTGAGCAGTTGTGTCAGGGAGAGATGACTGTGATGCAGTATGAGATGCGGTTCTTTGAGTTAGCCCATCATGCGGTTTGGTTGGTTCCCAGAGATCGAGAGAGGATTAGGAGGTTTGTTGATGGCCTCACATATCAGCTTCAGATTCTCATGACTAGGGAGAGGGTGACAGGTGCTACTTTCGAGGTAGTTGTTGACATCGCCCGTGAGATTGAGTCATTTCGCTGCCAGGAGCGAGAGGAGAGGGAGGCTAAGTGGCCTCGGGGATCTGGTAGCTTTATTAGTGCTTCTTCGAGGGGTCAATTCCAGCAGGGTAGAGCCGTCTATTCAGGCAGGCTCAGTCAGCTTGCCCAGGTTATCATGGGGCATCACCGGGTCATGGATCTCATAGTTCTCATCAGGGTCATTCATCACTCAATGCCCTTCCAGCCCAGAGTTCATCCCATGCTCCATCATTTCAGGGTTCTTCCATGCCAGGTCCTTTTACTGGTCATTCCGGTGCCAGGGGTTCCCTTCAGTCCCTATCTCCAGCACCGGGGAGTTGTTATGAGTGTGGAGAGTTTGGGCATATGAAGAGGCAGTGTCCTCGTTTTCATGATGGTCTGTCTCGACAGATGGGTCATCCTTCGAATTCTGCTCCAGTTACTTCACCACCCGCCCAGCCAGCTAGGGGTGGAGGTCAGTCAGCTAGGGGTCGCCCTAGAGGGGAAGGTCGATCAGGTGGTGGTCAGGCTCGTTTCTATGCCCTCCTAGGTAGACCAGATGCTGCTGCTTCAGATGCCATGATTTTAGGTATTGTTTCGGTTTGCCAAAGAGATACCTTTGTATTATTTGACCCCGATTCCACCTTTTCTTATATGTCATCATACTTTGCCCGTTATCTGGATACGCCCCATGAGTCTCTTGTTTCACCTATTCATGTATCTACTCCAATGGGCGATAATGTTGTTGTAGACCATGTGTACTAGTCGTGTGTGGTAACTATTGGGGGTCTGGAGACCCGAGTGGATATTTTGTTATTGTGTATGGTGGATTTCGATTTCATTTTGGGCATGGATTGACTATCTCTGTGTCGTGCTATTCTGGACTGTTATGCCAAGACAGTCACATTGGCTATACCGGGTGTGCCACGGATTGAGTGGCGAGGTTTGATTGATTATGTTCCAAGTAGAGTGATCTCATTCTTGAAAGCCTAGTATATGGTTAGGAAGGGTTGTCTTTAGTATCTAGCCTTTGTGAGGGATGTCGGTGTAGAGACTCCCAATATTGATTTTGTCTCAATTGTGAGGGGTTTTCCCGATGTGTTTTCTGCAGACCTGTCGGGCATGCCACTGGACAAGGATATTGATTTTGGTATTGACCTGGTGCCGGGCACTCAGCCCATTTCTATTCCATCATATCGTATGGCACCAACGGAGTTGAAATAGTTAAAGGAGCAACTTCAGGAACTCCTTGATAAGGGGTTCATTCGGCCTAGTGTTTCACCTTGGTGTGCGCCGGTTCTATTTATGAAGAAGAAGGATGGCACTATGAGGATGTGCATTGCCTTTATAGGCAATTGAACAAGGTAACAATTAAGAACACGTATCCTTTGCCTCGCATTGATGATTTATTCGACCAGCTTCAGGGAGCGAGAGTGTTCTCCAAGATTGATCTCTGTTCGGGTTATTACCAGTTGAAGATCAGGGACTTGGATATTCTTAAGATAGCTTTCAAGACCCGATATGGTCATTATGAGTTCTTGGTGATGTCTTTTGGGCTGACCAGTGCCCCAGCAACGTTCATGCATTTGATGAATAGCGTGTTCCGGCCTTATCTCGATTCGTTTGTCATAGTCTTCATTGATGATATTCTGGTGTATTCGCGTAGTCAGGAGGAGCACACGGAGCATTTGAGAGTTGTGTTGCAGAGATTGAGGGAGGAGAAGCTTTATGTAAAATTCTCCAAGTGTGAGTTTTGACTCAGTTCAGTGGCTTTCTTAGGGCACGTGGTTTCCAGCAAGGGTATTTAGGTTGATTCGAAGAAGATAGAGGCGGTTCATAGTTGGCCCAGACCGTCCTCAGCCACAGAGATTCATAGATTTCTTGGTTTGGCAGGCTATTATCTCCGGTTTGTTTAGGAGTTCTCATCTATCTCATCGCCCTTGACCAAGTTGACTTAGAAGAGTGCTTCATTTGTATGGTCAGACGAGTGTGAGGAGAGCTTTCAGAAGCTCAAGACAGCTTTGACCACAGCTCTAGTGCTAGTTTTGCCATCAGCTTCAGGTTCATATACTGTGTATTGTGATGCTTCGAGAGTTGGCATTGGTTGTGTATTGATGTAGGAGGGTAGAGTTATTGCTTATGCTTTTCGTTAGTTTAGGCAGCAGAGGTGGTTGGAGTTGCTTAAGGATTATGATATCACTATATTGTACCATCCGGGGAAGGCCAATGTGGTGGCCGATGCTTTGAGCCGAAAGACGGTGAGTATGGGGAGTTTGGCATATATTCCAGTTAGGGAGAGACCTTTTGCAGCTGATGTTCAGGCCTTGGACAATCGGTTCATGAGGTTAGATGTTTCGGAGCCCAGTCGGGTATTGGCCTGTGTGGTTTATCGGGCTTCCTTATATGATCGCATCAGAGAGCCCAGTATGATGATCCGCATTTGCTTTTCCTTAAGGACAGAGTTCAGCATGATGATGCCAGAGATGTGACTATTGGTGATGATGGAGTGTTGAGGATACAGGGCCAGATTTGTGTGCCCAATGTAGATGGGCTTCAAGCGTTGATTCTGGAGGAGGCCCATAGCTTGCGGTATTCCATTCATCCGGGTGCCGCGAAGATGTATCAGGATTTGAGGCAGCATTATTAGTGGAGAAGAATTAATAAAGATATTGTGGGATTTGTATCTTGATGTCTCAATTGTCAGCAGGTGAAATATGAGCATTAGAGATCGGGTGGCTTGCTTCAGCAGATAGATATTCCCGAGCAAAAATGGGAGAGGATCACTATGGTCTTTGTAGTTTGACTTCCACAGACTTTGAAGAAGTTCGATGCTATTTGGGTGATTGTGAATCGGCTGACCAAGTCCGCGCACTTCATTCTTGTGTGTACTACTTCTTCTTCAGAGCGGTTTATAGAGATCTATATCTAGGAGATTGTTCGTTTGCATGGTGTCCCAGTTTTCATCATCTCAGATAGGGGCACTCAGTTTACTTCGCAGTTTTGAAGGTCTGTGCATCAAGAGTTGGGTACTCAGGTTGAGTTGAGCACAACTTTTCACCCTCTGATGGACAGGCAGTCCGAGTGCACTATTCAGATACTGGAGGACATGTTGCGTTCTTGTGTCATTGATTTCGGAGGGTCATGGGATCAGTTTCTACCACTTGCAGAGTTTGCTTATAACAACAGTTACCAGCCGATTATTCAGATGGCTCCGTATGAAGCTTTGTATGGGAGGCAGTGTAGATCTCCAGTTGGTTGGTTCGAGCCCGGTGAGGCTAGGCTATTGGGGACAGACTTGGTACAGGATGCCTTAGAAAAGGTAAAGGTAATTCAGGCGAGGCTTCGTATAGCGCAGTCGTGACAGAAGAGTTATGCTGACAAGAAGGTTCGAGATGTGTCCTACATGGTTGGCGAGAAGGTTCTGTTGAAGGTTTCGCTCATGAAGGGTGTTATGAGATTTGGGAATAAGGATAAATTGAGTCCTCGGTTCATTGGGCCTTTTGAGGTGCTTCAGAGGATTGGAGAGGTGGCTTATGAGCTTGTTTTGCCACCCAGCTTGTCGAGTGTGCATCCGGTATTTTATATTTCTATGCTCCGGAAGTATATTAGGGATCCATTCATGTTTTTGATCTCAGCACGATTCAGTTAGATGTTGATTTGACTTATGATATGGAGTTAGTAGCTATTTTGGGTCGTCAGGTTCGAAAGTTGAGGTCAAAGGATATAGCTTTAGTGAAAGTGCAGTGGAGAGGTTGACCCGTGGAGGAGGCTACCTGAGAGACCGAGCGGGAGATGCAGAGCATATATCCTCACATGTTTGAGGCTTCAGGTACGTTTCTTGACTCGTTCGAGGATGAACATTTGTTTAAGTTGGGGAGGATGTGACGACCCGGTCAGTTGTCTCATGAGTTACCGCTTCGTTTCCCCATTTCTGCTTCTTATTGCTTTGTATAATGGTTCTACATGTGATTGGGTTGATTGGTTATGGTTCAGAAAGGATTTGGTAAGGTTTGAGACAATTAATATCTTTTGATGAAGGTTAAGTTGGAAAAGTCAACCGGATGTTGACTTATGTGTTAGAGGGCTCGGATGTGAGTTCCGATGGTTCGATTAGCTTCGGGAGTGTGAGCACGTGATTTTTTCCCTATATGAATTATTCCAACAAATTCAAAACAAAATAATTTCTTTCAGTGTTTGCAATTTTGTGGATTTCGTGGCAGTTTCTGTTAATTATTTGTATTTTGTCTGTGCATTTTATTTTGTTTAATTAATGAAAAAATACAAAATATGTTGCATTTGCATTTAGGATTTAATTTTTGTATTTTTGAACTAATTAATAATTTAGTGTTTTATAAAAATGAGAAAATCACAAAATAGTTCATTTTTCGCACTTTAATTTTAATTTTTTGTTAGTTTTCTTTAATTTGGCATTTAATTAGTGGTGGTGAGCATTATTTAGAGTTAGTAAATTCAATTTGATAGGATAATTTGGTTAGGAATTAATTTAGGTCTTATTTTAATTTTTAATTTTTAAATTTGATTTTAAAAGAAATTAGAAAAAAAATCAAAAAATACTCAATGGTAAGAGGGTGGCACATTAATTAGCTAAACTATCCATTTCATCATCAGGGATGGGGAAAATATGGTTATAGGAGGTTCCTGAATAAAAAAATAAAAAGAGTTGGATTTAGAAGACCCTGATTTGGGCCATTTGTATTCGAAATTCCCCAGGCCCAAGTCGTCCATCCCCGCACTTGTCCAAACCCCCTCACCCGGCCCAAACCACCTTAACCCAGTCCGGTCTTCCCCCCTTTAAATCAAAACGACCCCGTTTCGTTGGCAACAGATCAGGACCGTCGAGGTTTCTTGATCGGACGGTCCTGAAGCTTGGGTTAGTTTGATATATCAGTGTCCAAACAACCCCCCTACCCCCTCTCATCTCTTCACCAGACCCTCATCACCCCCGTCGGAACCGCTTGCCAGAAATCGTTTCCGCCGGCGGCAGTATTCCAATCGACCCCAAATTTACACCCTTGATTCCCTTCCATCTCCCCATTCCAAAACCTCAAACCATCTCCCTCGAATCCCACCAAAACTCTTCGAATCTTGGATTGAAAAGGACGACCGAAACCCTAACTCGTCCAATCGGGTCCAAAATCACACCAGACAACCACCTCCCTCTCCTCATCTTGAATCCCCACCCCGTTTGCTTCCAATCCTCCTGGAGTTTCTCAAATTTTAGATCAAAGATTCAAGCCCTAAGTCCCAAAATCAGAGTTGCAGGGTCTCGAGATTTTGAGTTTGAAATCGACTTTAATTGCGTGTTTTCTCACACGGTTAAAGTCTATCTCGGCCAAAAATCAGAGGTTCGTTTGAATATTATTTCAAGATTTGTGTCCGTTCGGCTTGGCAGGTTTTCCTAGTATTTTCTCTATCCCATTTTTTCATCTTTTTCTTCTTCTTCTTCTTCTTCTTCTTCTTCTTCTTTGTTGCATGCGTTTCTTTTTAAATCAGGAATAGTGGTTAGTTATTAGCTTCTTTAGTTTTGTTTGAATTCATTAGTTTAGCTTGTTTGATTGTTCCCGTTAGTCTTGGGTCGATTAAGAGCATTTGGTTCGAAAGACTGAATGAAATCTTAATTGCCTTTCATCTTTCTGCTCTCTAGTCTCTTCTGAACTTCTCACTTGGACCTAGGTCCAAAAGAAGGGGACTAGCCCGGGATTTTCGAAGGCCCATATCTGGTTCACCTTAGGTCAGCATTGACCCATACCCATTGGGTCAAAAGGGAAAATAACCGGGGCATGAGGGTTAGTTTGGGTATTTGGTTGAGGGAATCTCCCTGACAACAGAGTAGGAAGTTTCCTGGAAGCTGAAAAGCAGGCTTACTTGGTAAACAAGCCAAAAATTCAGGGACTAAGTAGCAAAAACAAAAATATGAAAAGGGTCTAGGTGCAAGTCTGATCCTACTTTAGCTGCCCTAGTGCCTTGCTTATAAAGGCAGCTTTTCTTGCCTTTTAAGGAGAGATTTTTTTGAGAGCTGGAAATCTAAAAATACAGAAACTGCAAAAATTTTACTACTTTCAAAGATTTCGAGAACTAAAATTACTGTTCCATTGCATTCTCTTCTATAATTTCAAAAACTTTTAACTTCTGAAGAATTTCTGATTAATCTGGTGCTGAAATGAATTGAGTTTTGGGTGTTTGAAGTTTGGTTTGAGGTTGCTTTGGGTTATTGTTCGATTAAGACTGTCTTGTACTGTTTCGTATCCATTTTTCTTGTTTGCATTGGTGTTGTTGGTGCTGAATTCTGTTGTTTACTGCTGAGTGTTCACTTCTTTTTCCTTGTCAATTTCCAGGTACACGCTCTACAACTTGTATAAGGTGAATTCTTGACTTGAAGGGTGAAATAAAAAATGGTATTGTAGAGCTTAGCATTAGTTTGTTATTTATAATTTAGTTCATCTCCTTCCTTCTTTTCTGAATCTTTATTCTCTGAACCTATAGTAGCAAATCTGCTTTTGTAGTGATAAATGAACTATGGACTCTAGCTATTTAGTTTTCTTCTAATGAGCTCGAGTGTGTGCTGGGTAAAGGAGTTGTTAAGGCTTTGAGGTTTAATTTAATGCTTTGGGGGTTGTATACCTCTGTTTAGTTTGTGTTGAAGATCAATGTAGTTTTAGTTGTGATGACCATTTGAATTCATTGAAATGCTAAGTATTGGCTTGTATGTATATCAATTTACCCAAACTCTATTTTGTAAGCATGTTCACTCTCGAAGTCAAGGTTCAGATTCATGTTGAAACTAGTTAAAAACTGGTTTCAGGCGTAATGATCAGATGATTGCTTGATTTGGACATTTGTGGTCAGAATGTTTATTTGGTCATTTCATGTAGGAATAGTTAAGATTAGAAAGCTAGATAGGTAATTGGTGTTTGATATTTCAAAATCGGAGTTTAAGTTTGCTAAGTCAATTTCATGTTCCAATTAATATCATTAATTTTCATTCCTTGATTGGCATAAAATTTGGGGCATAAAACTAGGGCCTAACACAGGCCCAGCTGAATGGTATGTCGAATACAGACCTCTGGGCTCCTTTGCTTCATCAAAAATTGGGCTGGGTTTGAGCCCAATTTCTAAAGACATTTTAAAAGGGGTCTGTTCAATGGTGTTTGAAATAGTTTTCCTTTGGGTCTTTAATTCTCTAATACAATGCGTTTAGTAACTTGTAGGGTAGAACCCTTAGTTTAAACAAGTAGAAGTGTCCGCAAATTTTCCTTAGTTAATTAATTGGGCTTTTCAAATATAGATCGGAGGTGCGCCGTGCCAAATGAAATCTTAAAATGCATGGCCCTCTACTAATTTCTTATGATTTAGATATAAAATAACAAGTGTTTGTAGCTTGCTTTAGGTCCGTTTAATATACCACCGTGATTGTGGACACGTTCGCGTGATATGATTATGATTTCTAAAAACAAAACCAGAGTATGCGTTCGCGCAACTTTAGCTAAACTTTCTTAATAATAGTAGTGCGTTATTAATTGTAGACATGTTCGCGTAACATGATGGGTACACGTACGCGTGACTCATTTCATGATAATTTTTCTTTAAGCTGTAAAAGGTAAAAGCACATAGGTTCTAAAATCGAGTAATTGGACAATTTAATAAGCCACGTATGATCAAAGAGACCGTGCTAGAACCACGGAACTGGGAGTGCCTAACACCTTTTTCCGGGTTAACAGAATTCCTTACTCGGATTTCTAGTTTGCGGACTATAATACAGAGTTAAGTTTTCCTCGATTCGGGATTCAACCGGTGACTTAGGACACCATAAATCTCCCAAGTGGCGACTCTGAATCTTTTAACAATAAATCCCGTTTCGACTGTCCTTTAATTGGAAAAACTCCTTTTATTTATACCCTTCCGGGGGTGTAGTAAAAAAGGAGGTGTGACAGCTCTGGCGACTCTGCTGGGGATCGAACCCAGAATCTCTGGTTCAGGGTTCAAGAATTTGAGCTTGTTAATGATTTTTACTTGGCTTCATTTATTGTTAATATTACTGTATTTTGTGAATCTTTTGTGCTAAATGTTATTTGTTTACTGCTTTATTATTGTTTGAATTGTATATAATTGTTTTCTTACGCAACCTCTCTGAGTCTTCTGAAAATGGTGCACACGTTCGCGTGACCCGCTTTTTCTGTAGAAATTATACCAAATAGAACGAGGCTGGGCAAGCGACAAAGCCGGGTAGACTTCAGTGCTCCCGGTACGTCGCCCCCTCTTCGACCCCAGTTGTCCGCTCGGGTACCCAAGTCTAGACCAAAACCCCAGGAGTTAAACCTAGAAAAACACAGCTTCATGCCGGATCCCTAATAGGAGCGTTTGTTTGCATCATGTGCATTTGACTTAGGGGACTCAACACAGGGGTTGGGTCCGTCTAGGACAGGTGTGCCCGAAACAACAGACCATCCTGATGCATTCTATGTGCTATGTGTACATTTATTTGTTTTGGCTTGCATGCTGACCGGCTAGGAAAAACAAAGCAAAAAGAAAAACAGGAGTGATGTAGGGAAGGAAATAAAGCCCGATTCTAAAGAAAACCTCGGTATTTGAAAAACGTCCCGAAGCTCTGCCAAAATGTTTCAGAAAAGAAAGTTATTTCAAAAGAGTCAAACACTGTGTTCTTCCAAATGTGTCAAAACTAACCGAACTACGCATGTCTGATTCTCACTGGACGTGGGATACGTAGGCAACCTACATAAGGTTCGGCCTTATTTTTTGAAAAAAGAAAAAAAAAAAGAAAAGAGAGTCAGTGGTCAAGTGAATACAGTCTGGATTGTGGTCAAAATAAACCGATCCAGCTTCGGCAATGTCTTAAGCCGTTCTTGCCGAGATAGTCTTAGAGTATTTTTCAGTTGTCGAAAGGCTATTTTCGTGAAAGAACGGACAAGTTTGTGAAGTGTCATAAAATAATCCTCCCCGGCCTCAAAATTCATGTGAAATTGGGAAGGGACCACATTTGCAAAAACAGTCACTTGGCTAAAATTGGCATATAGGGGAAGAAATCATGGTCCTTTGATTTGTTTTCCAAAACCTGTTTACAAAAGGGTCCATTAGAGTCAACCCTAACCTTAATCTTCCACAGGAACAAATGAATACCATCCAGGAACCGCCAGAAGTGGTCAGGGAACAGGCTCAGCTACACTTGCGTATGTGGTAGAATGATCTAGACGAAGATGGTCAGAAATGGGTGAAAAAGCAGTTGGGTGCTCTTATAAACATTTTTGAGATCAAACCACGGGAAGATTTGATCAAGGCTTTGGTAACTTTCTGGGATCCTGTCCACAATGTCTTTCGTTTCTCAGATTTTGAGATATCCCTACTTTGGAGGAAATAGCCGGGTACATTGAATTCGGACGGGACTTGAAGAAGTAACGACTTATATTTCCAAGGGCTCCATCGGTGCACAATTTCTTTGACCTCCTGAATATTAATAAACAGACGAATAAAGAACGTGTGAGCAACAGGTATTGTGCTTTCCATTTCTTATACTTCAGGTTCGGGCACTCTGCTAGTTTTGAAACGCATGAAAAAAGTCTGAGCAACAAACAAGACAAGGGCCTTTGGCAAATTCATCGTCGGTTCACATTTGTTGTGGCATTCTTGGGGATCATGGTTTTTCCAAATGAGAAAGGGACGGTGGATATTTGTATGTCTAGAATTGCACAAATCCTCACTACCAAGGAAGATCATACACTTGCCCCGTTGGTGCTGGCGGATATTTATCGAGCATTGACTCTATGCAAAGCAGGGGCTCAATTTTTTGAAGGTTGTAGCATCCTTTAGCAAATATGGTTGATCGAGCACCTTCTCCATCATCCCAGATTCATGAGTCATGGTTCGAGCCCGAATAACTTCATCATTAGTTACGAGGAGAGGATAAAAGATTACAACACACCAGAAGGGATTGAAGCATAGGTTTCTCACTTGAAAGTTCTTAACGCAGGTCAGGTCGAGTAGACTATAGGATGGCTCCCGAGGATAGAAGCCATATATATGACTGATACCAAAGGCTACTTGAGGTTAATGGACGTAAGGAGTATTCATCCATATGCACCGTAGAGGGTCTTGAGGCAATTGGGAAGGTATCAGATTGTGCCTGAAGATGAAGATCTAAGCACCCAGGTCATAGAGTTACATCCAGAAGCTGCATTACCCGCAGCTGTAGTTCAACAAGATTGGAATAGCTGCCAGTATCTAAAAAATGGCACCCAGGTACTAGACACCGCCAAGGGGGAAGTAGATCCAAATTATGCTATTTGGTTTGAGAAAATGTCTTATGTAAACAACGAGCCAGAGCCCGAAAGGCCCCCCAAAAGGCCTCATGTTCAAGCCTTTGATGATAAAATTCAGGAGAGGTTAGCTTGGGTGGAGAAGGAAAAGGAATATAAGGCCACCATCCATGGTCTACGAGTAGAGTTGATAAATGTAACCTTCAACAATGATTTGCAGGCACAAGAGGCCGAAGGTGAGAGGAGAAGATTGGTGCGAGAAAATGAAGCCCTCAGAGCTCAGGTTCGATAGTTGAAAATTGAAACCGAGAACCCAGGCCCAAGTAGGAAAGATGAAAGGCTTATTTATAACCTTACTCAAAAAGTACGTGACTATGAAAGAAATTTTTGAAAGAAAGATATGAAAAAGGGGTCACAGGTTGGGACAAGGCAATTGGCAACCTCGGGGGTGAAATGGCTAAACAAGCCAAAAATTTTAAGGCTGAAAGAGAACATTGTTACGCCTTAATGGCACAGCTAGAAGGAGACTTGCAACAACTCCAAGAGCAGAACCAGGTAGCCGAACAAACTTTGGAAGCCAGAACTGAACAAATTGGGCATTTGTTGGAAGAGAAGGGCGTCATAAGAGAGCGAGTCAAAAGGGTCGCCAACTACATCGTGATGAAGTGCAGTAGCTGTGAGGATATGACTAGATCTATGTTCTTCGCTATTGTGATGATTTTTGTTCGCCGGGTAATGGAAGATCTCTACCACCTCCAAGAGGATTTAGCAAGTCAGCCCGCGGCGAGGCCGAATGATGCCCCACGGGTCCCGGGGGCATTTGAGGCACTGATGTATTCGTGATTTCTTGAGTCTGTATTTTGTTTCCGTTAAAGTCTGCCAGTTGTCTTGGAGTCTGTATTTGTTTTATCAGAGTATGTGGGTTGTTTGTTTTTTGAGTCTGTATTTCGTCTTTCATCGAGTCTGTTAATTTCTGTTTAAGTTTATTTCCGAGTCTTATTATGAAAAATTTGAAAATTCCAAAAATGTTTTATTATTTTTATCTCTAAGAACTACGCTTGGTCTGATTCATGCGGGATCATGATACGTAGGCAATCTCCATAAGATTCGACTGTAACCAAATAAAAAAGAGAGAAAATAAGAGGAAAAAATAAGGGAGAAAAAAAAAGAGCGGAAAAAACAAGAAAGAAAAGAGAGAAAATAAGAAATCAAGAGAGAATAAAAACAAAGAGAGAACAAAGGCAAGAGTGAAAGGAAGGGAAAGAAAAAGAAAGAAAAAGGGGGAAGTTTGTGATTGAAAGTAAGAAAAGGCCGGGATGACGCATGCAACCGATCAAATACATAATAGAGACGGTTAACTGTTCAGGTGCATTCATGCCCAATGTGTGATTGTCAATCTTTTAAAGCCTAATCGCTAACAAGGTTGTTGTTGATGTATTGAGTCCAAGTAGGTGGTTAGTTGATTGATATTCTGGCAACCCACTCATACTACACCCGATCAAAAGACAGGCTGAATATGGCCGACCAAGAACTGGAGACAAGTATTGTTGACCCGTCAAAAGAGGTGGAAGAACTAAATGTTAATGCAATGAGGGAAGAGATGTATAAGTTAAAACGGCAGATGGCTGAAATGTACCAAGCTTGGGCCAAGGGTAATCCACCACCGGTTTATCCCGCCAACCCTGCTTATATCCCACCATTAGCCCAACCTCCGGAGCCTCCCACTGTGAACTCATCTCCAGCCTTTCCCCTCTACCAACAATGCCATGACACCACTTCCCATACTTCTCAAGCTCCACCACCCAAACAAGTCCCATACCCTCCCCCACCAGTTACACCTATTTTTGTGGCACCTTCACCTGCTACATTACACCGATCTTCCAGTGAACCTCTGTTCCAAACTCACGATAACCAGTACTATCCCCCTGAACCCACCTTCAAAGTTCCAGAACCATATTCTTACACCCCTCATCTTGATCTCCCGACAGAGACCGAGAAGCCACTCAAAAATCCCAAGCATGAAGAGATGATCAAAAAGGTCAAAAACTTAGAACAATCATTCCGAGATATGAGGGGGTTAGGAGGCCAAGTAAGTGTGGCCTATAAAGATTTATGTTTGTTCCCAGATGTTCAGTTGCCAGCAGGGTTCAAAATGCCCAAGTTTGATTTGTACGACGGGCATGGTGACCCAGTGGCACACTTAAGAGGATTTTATAGTAAGATGAGAGGAGCAGGTGGAAGAGATGAATTGCTGATGGCCTATTTCAGCCAAAGTTTGAGCGGCTCAGCATTAGAATGGTATACCAGACAAGATCACAGCAGGTGGTACACATGGGACGATTTGGCCCAAGCCTTTGCCTGCCATTTTCAGTATAACCTCGAAATTATCCCAGACCGTCTGTCATTGACAAAGATCGAGAAGAAGCCCGGTGAGAGCTTCCGAGAATATGGGTTCCGTTGGAGAGAGCAAGCAGCGAGGGTTGACCCTCCAATGAAAGAGAGTGAGATGGTTGATTATTTCTTGCAGGCTTTGGAGCCCACTTATTTCGGTCACTTGGTGTCAGCAGTGGGCAAGTCCTTTAATGAAGTTGTAAAAATGGGAGGCATGGTTGAGGAGGGACTCAAGTCCAACAAGATCATGAGTTATTCAGCAATCAAAGCGACCACTCAGGCCATTCAAAACGGTACTGGGGGTGTACTCGGGAAGAAGAAGAAAGAGGATGTTGCGACAATTGAGTCGGGAGCTTAGGTCAGATCTAGGAACCTTCCCCATTACTACAACCAGCCTCGACCCTATCCCCAAACTTACCCCCACACTCCATATAACCCGCCACAACACTATTACCCACCGCCAGATCCCCATTTTTCTGTCCATCACGCACAAACCTATACCCAACCTCCCGCTCATGCACAATGGCGTGCGCCAGCTCCACAAAATCCATATCAAGCTCCACAAAATAACTATCCACCCCCAAAGGCCTACAGAAATCCTCCTGGAACGGGTTTTCGACCCAATCAATCTTTTAAAAATGAGAGGTTACAGAAGCATAAGACTTTCACTCCATTGGGAGAATCATATACTAGTCTATTCCACAGACTGGGACAGTTGGGTATGTTGAATCCGATCGAGGCCAAACTGCCGAATCCCCTTCCTAGAAATCTTGACCGCTCGGTGAGTTGTGAGTATTGTTCAGGGGCCTTGGGACATGACACAGAGAAGTGTTGGAAACTAAAAACAGCTGTCTAAGAGCTTATTGATACTCATCGGATCGAGGTTCAGGCCCCAGAAGCACCAAATATCAACTAGAATCCGCTGCCAGCTCACCATGAGACCCATATGATTAAGTTGATACACAAGAGATGGGAGCCTAAGAAACCCTCACAGACGGTGATGATGATCCCTTCCAGTGAAACCAGTTCAAAAGAAAAGGTAACTAGTGGGTAATCAGTGGTCCAGTTGAAAGGGGTAGACAATAAGCCAGATGTGGTAGCCGAGAAAGGGTTGTCAAGCATTGTTGCAGTGAAACCAGAGAAAGCTAAAGTGGTGGTACCAGGAGTTACAAGTAAACCTGTTGTGGTCGTGAAGGGTGCTCGCACAGAGCCTGTTATTATAAAATCAGTAACTCAGCTTTCAGTGATCAACAGCAAGGCGGTCCCGTGGAATTATGAACGAATGACAGTAACTTACAAGGGGAAAGAGGTTAAAGAAGAAGTGTGTGAGACCCATGGTTTGACTCGATCGGGGAGATGCTTTGCCCCCGAAGAGTTGAGGAAAGCTAAGACATAAAAAAATAACCCAGTGTTGGTGAAGAAAGCGGTGACCGAGGAAGAAGCAGAGGAGTTCTTGAGAAATATGAAAGTGCAGGACTATTCCATTGTGGAGCAGTTGAGGAAAACACCAGCTCAGATTTCATTAATGTCATTATTGATCCATTCCGACGAGCATCGTCGGGATTTGATGAAGATCTTGAATGAGGCTCATGTTCCTGACAAAATCTCGGTGAACCACTTGGAAAAGATAGCTAACAAGATATTTGAGGTAAACAGAGTCACTTTTTTTGATGATAAGTTGCCCGTGGAGGGTACCGAGCACAATAAAGCCCTCTATCTGACGGTGAAATGCGAAGATTCCGTGGTTACTCAGGTACTGGTTGATAATGGGTCTAGCGCAAACATTTGTCCTCTCTCTATATTGAACAAGCTGAAAGTGGAGGATGAAAGAATTCACAAGAATAGTATTTGCGTTCGGGGATTCGACGGTAGAGGAAAAGATTCAGTCGGGGGCATAGTGCTTGAGCTCACAATAGGGCCAGTTGAATTTACTATGGAATTCCAGGTACTCGATGTGGTTGTTTCTTATAATCTACTGTTGGGACGACCTTGGATTCATGCTTCCAAAGTGGTCCCGTCTACTCTGCATCAAATTGTCAAGTTTGAATGGGATCGATAGGAAATTATCGTACATGGCGAGGATAATTTGTGTGTGCCCAATGATGCCATTGTTCCGCTCATAGAGGTTGAAGATGACAAGGGGACATGGGTTTATCAGGTTTTCGACACAGCATCGGTAGAGAAAATTCCAGAAGGGAAGTGCGTTCCAACTCCAAAGGTAGCTACTGCATCAGTCATGGTAGCCGTTGAAATGTTGAAAAATGGTTTTGTACCGGGCAATAGTTTGGGTGCTTCTCTGCAAGGTATTGTGCAGCCAATTTCTCTTCCAAAGAATCTGGATACTTTTGGTCTGGGTTTCAAGCCTACAATTGCAGATGTGAGACGAGCCCGCAAAATGAAACAGAAAGCATGGGCATTACCAAGGCCAATCCCGCGTCTGTCCAGATCATTCGTCAGGCCGGGTATCAAAAGAAATTGTTGTCAAAGGTTCCTAGATCATTGATTGGTACTGATGGAGAATTGGAAAAGGGGTTCGAAAGGTTATTCGCCGAGGTTAACATAGTTGAGGCGGGGGAAAAGTCTAGCAAGGCAGATGTGCAATTCGTGGGACCACGTGCAAAAGTCAACAACTGGGAAGCTACTCCTCTTCCCACCCGGAAGGAGTCTTGGTAGTGAGTTTTGATTTTCTTTTAGTTGTCTGGATTATTCCAGGGTCTGTAATTCAGATATTATGTTCTGTCCAGTTGGATGTGTTAAAACCCTGCTATCTGTAAATTCAATGAAATGCAATTGTTCTTTTTCCTTCATTTCTTCTAATTTTATTTTTATTTTCTTCTTTTGTACAGTTCTTTTTATGCTGATATCAATGACATGACATGCATGAGGAATCTTCGGCCCAATTTTAAAAGCCAATCTAACTCTGAAATAATAATACAAGAAATTGAGTGTGATGACGAGTTGGAATTTGATGATGATGAGGCCTATGAAGAAATTAGTAAGGAACTAAGTCATTTTGAGGAAAAGCCCAAACCTAATTTGAACGATACAGAAGCAGTTAATCTAGGGGACCAAGATAATGTTCATGAAATTAAAATAAGTGTCCATCTGGAACCTCAACTCATAGAGGAGATAATTAAAGCACTGTTCGAATACAAAGATGTTTTTGCATGGTCCTATGACGACATGCCGGGTCTAAGCACTGATTTAGTGGTTCACAAGTTGCCCACTAACCCGACATTCCAACCTGTCAAACAGAAGCTGAGAAAGTTCAAAATAGATATGAGTGTAAAGATCAAAGAAGAGGTCACCAAGCAGTTCGATGCCAAAGTCATTCGGGTCACCTGGTATCCCACTTGGTTAGCCAATGTTGTGCCTGTGCCGAAGAAGGATGGCAAGACCAGGGTGTGTGTTGACTATCGGGATCTCAACAAGGCGAGTCCAAAAGATAATTTCCCATTACCGAACATCCATATCTTGATTGATAATTGTGCCAAACATGAGATTGGTTCTTTTAGGGATTGTTACGCGGGTTATCATCAGATCTTAATGGACGAGGAAGATGCAGAAAAGATGGCATTCATAACGCCATGGGGAACGTACTGCTATCGGGTCATGCCATTTGGATTGAAGAATGCTGGGGCAACCTATATAAGGGCAATGACAACAATATTCCATGATATGTTACACTAGGAACTCGAGGTGTACGTGGATGATGTGATCGTGAAGTCTAGAAAGCAGTCTGACCATGTCAGGGATCTGAGAAAGTTCTTCCAAAGGCTTCGCAGGTACAATCTCAAGCTTAATCCTGCAAAGTGTGTTTTTGAGGTGCCGTCTGGAAAGTTGTTGGGGTTCGTAGTCAGCCGCCGAGGCATTGAACTGGATCCATCGAAAGTCAAGGTCGTCCAGGAATTGCCACCTCCGAGGAACAAGACTGAGGTGATGAGTTTGTTGGGGAGATTGAATTATATCAGCAGGTTCATCGCTCAGCTCACGACAACTTGTGAGCCTATCTTCAAACTGTTAAAGAAAGATGATGCGGTCAAGTGGACAGATGAATGTCAGGAGGTGTATGATAAGATAAAGGGGTATTTGTCAAATCCACTCGTGTTGGTCCCTCCAGAACCAGGGCGATCTTTGATTCTATATTTGACGGTTTTGGACAATTCATTTGGCTCTGTATTGGGTCAACATGATATCACTGGCAGTAAGGATCAGGCCATCTATTACCTCAGCAAGAAATTCATGTCGTACGAGGTTAAGTATACTCATCTTGAGAGGACATGTTGCGCCCTAACTTGGGTGGCACAGAAGCTGAAACATTATTTGTCATCTTATACTACTTACCTCATATCTCGCTTGGATCCATTGAAGTATATCTTTCAGAAGCCTGTGCCCACATGAAGTCTTGCAAAGTGGCAGATCCTGCTCATAGAGTTTGACATTGTCTACGTGACTCGAACTGCAATGAAAGCACAGGCCTTGGCGGACCATTTGGCCGAGAATCCGGTTGATGAAGATTATGAACCTTGAAAACTTATTTCCCCGATGAAAGGTGATGCACGTTGATGAGTTGGAACAAGTTGAGAAGCCAAGATGGAAACTTTTCTTTGATGGGGCTGCAAACATGAAGGGCATAGGGATAGGAGCGATACTTATTTCTGAAACAGGGCAGCACTACCCTGTTACGGCTCAGCTTTGTTTCTATTGTACTAACAACATGGCGGAGTATGAGGCATGCATTCTAGGTTTGAGGTTAGCTGTGGATATTGGTGTCCAGAAAGTCTTGGTCTTGGGTAACTCGGACCTCCTGGTGCACCAGATTTAGGGAGAATGGGAAATACGGAATTTTAAACTCATACCGTACAGACAATGTTTGCATGATCTTTGTCAACGGTTTCAGTTGATAGAATTCAGGCATATCCCAAGGATCCAAAATGAAGTTGTCGATGCTTTGGCTACTCTGGCGTCAATGTTACATCATCTAGATAAGGCTTATGTGGACCCTTTGCAGATTCAGGTCCGTGATCAGCACGCTTACGGTAATATGGTGGAAGAAGAACTTGATGGGGAGCCATGGTTCCATGATATAAGAGAATACATCAGGACGGGGGTATATCCGGTACAGGCCATAGGCGATTAGAAAATAACAATTCGATGATTGGCAAGTAGATTTTTCTTCAGTGGAGGGGTATTGTACAAAAGAACGCCAGATCTGGGATTGCTAAGATGCATAGATGCTAGACATGCCACAGCTATCATGACTGAGGTGCACTCTGGAGTTTGTGGACCGCATATGAGTGGGTACGTCCTGGCAAAGAAGATTCTCTGAGCAGGTTATTATTGGCTCACCATGGAGCGGGATTGCATCAGTTTTGTGCGCAAATGTCATCAGTCTCAAGTGCATGGAGATTTGATTCATTCTCCACCATCCGAATTACATACAATGTCTGCACCATGGCCTTTTGTTGCTTAGGGCATGGATGTCATTGGGCCAATCGAGCCAGCAACATCAAACAAACACAGATTTATTCTGGTAGCCATTGATTATTTTACCAAGTGGGTTGAAGCAAAAACTTTTAAATCTGTGACCAAGAAAGCAGTGATCGATTTTGTGCATTCAAATATCATATGTCGGTTTGGGATTCCGAAGGTAATCATCACGGACAATGGCGCTAATCTCAACAATCACCTGATGATGGAGACATGTCAGCAGTTTAAGATTATACATCGCAATTCCACCCCGTACCGCCCTAAGGCGAATGGAGCAGTCGAGGCAGCCAACAAGAATATAAAGAAACTTTGAAAAATGGTGGAAGGTTCTAGACAGTGGCATGAAAAACTACCATTTGCATTGCTAGGTTATCGCACTACCGTCCGTACTTCAGTAGGGGCCACTCCTTATTTGTTGGTGTATGGCACGGAGGCAGTAATACCCGCAGAAATTGAGATCCCATCCCTTTGGATTTTCACTGAGGCGGAAATTGATGACGTTGAATGGGTCAAAACCCGATTGGAGCAATTAAGTCTGATTGATGAAAAGAGATTGGAAGCAGAGTGTCATGGCCAATTGTACCAACAGAGAATGGCGAGAGCATATAACAAAAAGGTACGTCCACGGAAGTTTGAAGTGGGGCAGTTAGTATTGAAACGCATTCTTCCTCATCAAGTTGAAGCAAAAGGAAAATTCTCCCCAAATTGGCAGGGGCCATTCGTCGTGACTAGAGTGTTGTCCAATGGTGCATTGTATTTGACACATGTAGAAGGCAAATGTGTAGAAATAGCTATCAATTCTGATGCAGTCAAGAGATATTATGTATGATTTCTTTCTTTGATTGTACTTGTTTGTATTTGGCATGTCTCGAATATTGAAATGACGAAGGCATTTTGTTCTGCTATCTAAACACTTTATCCCTCGTTACCCTTTTGAGCCTCATTTATTTTCTTTCATACCCCTCATTTGGAATCAATAGCAAATATCGGAAACACAAGCATGAAGATAAGTAAAGAAATGAGAGAAAAGAGAAAGGAAAAAGAAAAGAGAAAGAAAAGAATGGAACAAAAAAGAAAAGAAAAACAACAACAACAAAAGGAAAAACAAAAGAGGAAAAGAAGAGAAAGAAAAGGGAAGAAAAATCACAACAAACAAAGTAATTCCTATGTCATGAACTACGTTCGACCTGATTCCTTTTAAAGATACGTAGGCAGCCTCACGGTTCGGTCCTATCAAAATAAAAATCCAAAAGCCCTCAAGCAAGAAACTGGGGCAGAAGTTGTGGTTGTTGTAAGAAATCTGATTCCGAAAGTTGTAATTTTGAACTCATTCGAATGGTTTTGAGCCTTTTTATACCCTTTCTTGCTAATCCCATCCAAAAGCCACATTACGGTCCAAAAAAAGACCTTCCGATCAGTCTTCGAGAAATGCCAAGTCGAGTAGGTAGAGGTGATTCATATCAAGGGCAACACTCTGGTCCAGATAGGGAAAGAATCAAAATGAGAGAGTCTTATTGGTGAAAACCCTCACGGGCACCATAAGGCGACGGGAGCTGAGAGAAATAAAAAATGAGAGAGTCTTATTGGTGAAAATTCTCACGGGTACCGTAAGGCGAAAGTGAGTTAAGAAGTGAAACGAGAAAGGTCTGTTGGTGGAAAACTGTGTCAAGGCACTGCAGGATGAACAAAGTTAAGGTTTGGGTAAAGTAATCAAGTTATGGAAATTCTGAGGCAACAAAGTACGGCAACTAGAAGTTGTTTGGTTGGACAGATTGGGCTGATTAATCCAGAATGCATGTCATGATCATTGGTACCAGCTATTCCACTTAAATAAGTTTCTTTTTCTTTTTTCCTCTGTAGCAGTCATCTGGTTTTAGATTCTTCTTATCCTTAACCCACAAAGTCATTGTATTTCATTTTCTTTTGGGTATTTATCTAAGATGTTTCACTGTCAATCTTGTTCAAATCAAGTGAAAAGGGATTTCAAATCTCACTACCAACTTCCAAAATTGCAAAGCACGGCGTGGTCAGAGCATACTAAGGATAACATGATGCAAATGGGGGTACAAGGAATCACCGGAAATTTCATCGGTGGAATGGTTGGTAATGTCATTGGAGATTCAAAGGTCCAGATAAAGGGGTCAGAGGTAAAACAACAGCATGGGTATAGTACACTCGGGACGTTAAAGGTTATGGGGTTTGAAAGTCAGTTAGAAAGTCAAAGCGGTTCAGGGCCAGTTTGGGGAAGCCAGTCAAAATAAACAATGCAGTGGAAAGATCTTCAGCAAGAATGCCATCAGCTAACCACCATTTTAAACTGACAAAATTTTCTTAGAATGAAACAGGCAGAAAAATTCGTTTGATTCGGAGAAACTCTCTGTAGGGGAAAAAAGCAACCACCAAAATAGGTTTGATCGTAAACTTTCAAGACCCTCTTGGAAAATGTGGCTTAGTCAAATTCAAGAAATCATGAGTAGCATAATTTAGCATAATGTTCCCAAAGGAATATAAGTTGGTTTCAATGTTTACATGTTTAAAATAGGATTCAATTAGGAGTTTTTCAGGACCTTCCTGGATAATAGGATGTAATTTAAAACCCTCTTAGATAACAGGACTTAGTGGAAGTAATACCTTTAGAAGATACAACTTAGGTCTATAATTGTCAATTGTCAGGACCTCCCTGGATAATAGGACTTAGCTTTCAAATTTTTAGTAACAGTTGGTAGAATGATTCAGTTTAACACTCACCCATGTGCCCAGTTACCCAAGCTGGGGCAGAAAATTTTCTTTGTTTTATCTGTTTTGTCGAAGTCAAGAGCCCGCCTAGAGAGCAGGGAATACTTTCAATTGCAGCAGTCAGGAGCCCGCCTGGAGACCATGGAATACATTTTAAGTCAGCAGTCAGGAGCCTGCCTGGAGAGCAGGGAATACATTTCAAGCCAGCAGTCAGGAGCCTGCCTGGAGAGCAGGGAATACTTTCAAGCGTAGCAGTCAGGAGCCCGCTTGGAGAACAAGGGAGTACAATTTAAATTTTAGCTTTCAAATTCTTTGTTTTATCTATGTTGAAGTCAGGAGCCCGCCTGGAGAGCAGGGAATACATTTCAAGCAGTCAGGAGCCCGCCTGGAGAGCAGGGAAAACTTTCAAGCGTAGCAGTCAGGAGCCCGCCTGGAGAACAAGGAAGTACAATTTAAATTTTAGCTTTCAAATTCTTTGTTTTGTCTATGTTGAAGTCAGGAGCCCGCCTGGAGAGCAGGGAATACATTTCAAGTCAGTAGTCAGGAGCCTACCTGGAGAGCAGGGAATACATTTCAAGCCAGCAGTCAGGAGCCCGCCTAGAGAGTAGGGAATACTTTCAAGCATAGCAGTCAGGAGCCCGCCTGGAGAACAAGGGAGTACAATTTAAATTTTAGCTTTCAAATTCTTTGTTTTGTCTATGTTGAAGTCAGGAGCCCACCTGAAGAGCAGGGAATACATTTCAAGCAGTTAGGAGCCCGCTTGGAAAGCAGGGAATACTTTCAAGCATAGCAGTCAGGAGCCCGCCTGGAGAACAAGGGAGTACACTTTAAATTTTAGCTTTAAAATTCTTTGTTTTGTCTATGTTGAAGTCAGGAGCCCGCCTGGAGAGCAGAGAATATATTTCAAGTTGAAGTCAGGAGTCCGCTTGGATAGCATGGGAATACATTCAAGTTCAGCAATCAGGAACCCGCCTGGAGAGCATGGGAATACATATCAAGTTCAGCAGTCAGGCACCCACCTGAAAAAGGGGAAAACATCTCAGACTACAATTCAAGGCAGCAACAAAGGGATTCCACCGAGAGAATAGAGGACAACAAGTCAACAAGAAACACAAGAGCAAGTTTGAAGATCTAGATAGGATTTTGTAAAACACAGATCATAGTCTAGTCTATCTTCTTTTATTTTTGACATGGTGTAATAAGGGGTTCAGTAAGCAGCAACAACAGTGAAAGCCCAGCTTCACGGTAGTCCTAGCTACCAAAACTTCCTGAACTACACTGACCTGATTCCTTTTTAGTCGAGGATATGTAGGCAACCTCAGAAGCAGGGTGCGGTCAAATCTTTCAAAAATGCTTCCCACGGAGTATTCAAACGGGCAAAAATCGCTCGTATTCGCTCACTTTATCTTTGCACGAAAACTCTTCGTGTTTCCGAGCAAAGAGGGGAAGTTGTGAGCATGTGATTTTGTCCCTATATGAATTATTCCAACAAATTCAAAACAAAATAATTTTTTTCAGTGTTTGCAATTTTGTGGATTTCGTGGCAGTTTCTGTTAATTATTTACATTTTGTCTGTGCATTTTATTTTGTTTAATTAATGAAAAAATACAAAAGATGCTGCATTTGCATTTAGGATTTAATTTTTGTATTTTTGAACTAAATAATAATTTAGTGTTTATAAAAACGAGAAAATCACAAAATAGTTGATTTTTCGCACTTAAATTTTAATTTTTTGAATTTTTGTTAGTTTTCTTTAATTTGGAATTTAATTAGTGGTAGTGAGCATTATTTAGAGTTAGTTAATTCAATTTGATAGGATAATTTGGTTAGGAATTAATTTAGGTCTTATTTTAATTTTTAATTTTTAAATTTGATTTTAAAAAAAATCAAATCAAAAAAATCAAAAGAAAGGAAAATAAAAAAGAGTTGGATTTAGAAGACCCTGATTTGGGCCATTTGTATTCGAAATTCCCCAGGCCCAAGTCGTCCATCCCCGTACTCGTCCAAACCCCCTCACCCGGCCCAAACCACCTTAACCCGGTCCGGTCTTCCCCCCTTTAAATCAAAACGACCCCGTTTCGTTGGCAACAGATCAGGACCGTTGAGGTTTCTTGATCGGACGGTCCTGAAGCTTGGGTCAGTTTGATATATCAGTGTCCAAACAACCCCCCTACCCCCTCTCATCTCCTTCACCAGACCCTCATCACCCCCGCCGGAACCGCCTGCCGGAAATCATCTCTGTTGGCGGCGGTACTCCAATCGACCCCAGATTTACACCCTTGATTCCCTTCCATCTCCCCATTCCAAAACCCCAAACCATCTCCCTCGAATCCCACCAAAACTCTTCGAATCTTGGATTGAAGAGGACGACCGAAACCCTAACTCGTCCAATCGGGTCCAAAATCACACCAGACAACCACCTCCCCCTCCTCATCTTGAATCCCCACCCCGTTTGCTTCCAATCCACCTGGAGTTTCTCAAATTCTAGATCAAAGATTCAAGCCCTAAGTCCCAAAATCAGAGTAGCAGGGTCTCAAGATTTTGAGTTTGAAATCGACTTTAATCGCGTGTTTTCTCACACGGTTAAAGTCTATCTCGGCCAAAAATCAGAGGTTCGTTTGAAGATTATTTCAATATTTGTGTCCGTTCGTCTTGGCAGGTTTTCCTAGTATTTTCTCTATCCCATTTTTTTTATCCTTTTCTTCTTCTTCTTCTTCTTCTTCTTTGTTGCATGCGTTTCTTTTTATATCAGGAATAGTGGTTAGTTATTAGCTTCTTTAGTTTTGTTTGAATTCGTTAGTTTAGCTTGCTTGATTGTTCCCGTTAGTCTTGGGCCGATTAAGAGCATTTGGTTCGAAAAGCTGAATGAAATCTTAATTGCCTTTCATCTTTCTGCTCTCTAGTCTCTTCTGAACTTCTCACTTGGACCTAGGTCCAAAAGAAGGGGACTAGCCCGGGATTTTCGAAGGCCCATATCTGGTTCACCTTAGGTCAGCATTGACCCATACCCATTGGGTCAAAAGGGGAAATAACAAGGGCATGAGTGTTAGTTTGGGTATTTGGTTGAGGGAATCTCCTTGATAACAGAATAGGAAGCTTCCTGGAAGCTGAAAAACAGGCTTACTTGGTAAACAAGCCAAAAATTCAGGGACTAAGTAGCAAAAACAAAAATATGAAAAGGGACTAGGTGCAAGTCTGATCCTCCTTTAGCTGCCCTAGTGCCTTGCTTATAAAGGTAGCTTTTCTTGCCTTTTAAGGAGAGATTTTTTTGAGAGCTGGAAATCTAAAAATACAGAAACTGCAAAAATTTTACTACTTTCATAGATTTCGAGAACAAAAATTACTGTTCCATTGCATTCTCTTCTATGATTTCAAAGACTTTTAACTTCTGAAGAATTTCTGATTAATCTGGTGCTGAAATGAATTGAGTTTTGGGTGTTTGAAGTTTGGTTTGAGGTTGCTTTGGGTTATTGTTTGATTAAGACTGTCTTGTACTGTTTCGTATCCATTTTTCTTGTTTGCATTGGTGTTGTTGGTGCTGAATTCTGTTGTTTACTGCTGAGTGTTCACTTCTTTTTCATTGTCAATTTCCAGGTACACGCTCTACAACTTGTATAAGGTGAATGCTTGACTTGAAGGGTGAAATGAAAAATGGAATTGTAGAGCTTAACATTAGTTTGTTATTCATAATTTAGTTCATGTCCTTCCTTCTTTTCTGAATCTTTATTCTCTGAACCTATAGTAGAAAATCTGCTTTTGTAGTGATAAATGAACTATGGACTCTAGCTATTTAGTTTTCTTCTAATGAGTTCGAGTGTGTGCTGGGTAAAGGAGTTGTTAAGGCTTTGAGGTTTAATTTAATGCTTTGGGGGTTGTATACCTTTGTTTAGTTTGTGCTGAAGATCAATGTAGTTTTAGCTGTGATGACCATTTGAATTCATTGAAATGCTATGTATTGGCTTGTATGTATATCAATTTACCCAAACTCTATTTTGTAAGCATGTTCACTCTCGAAGTCAAGGTTCAGATTCATGTTGAAACTAGTTAAAAACTGGTTTCAGGCGTAATGATCAAATGATTGCTTGATTTGGAAAATGTTTATTTGGTCATTTTATGTGGGAATAGCTAAGATTAGAAAGCTAGATAGATAATTGGTGTTTGATATTTCAAAATCGGAGTTTAAGTTTGCTAAGTCAATTTCAAGTTCCAATTAATATCATTAATTTTCATTCCTTGATTGGCATAAAATTTGGGGCATAGAACTAGGGCCTAACGCAGACCCAGCTGAATGGTATGTCGAATACAGACCCCTGGGCGCCTTTGCTTCATCAAAAATTGGGCTGGGTTTGAGCCCAATTTCTAAAGACATTTTAAAAGGGGTCTGTTCAATGGTGTTTGAAATAGTTTTCCTTTGGGTATTTAATTCTCTAATACAATGCGTTTAGTAACTTGTAGGGTAGAACCCTTAGTTTAAACAAGTAGAAGTGTCCGCAAATTTTCCTTAGTTAATTAATTGGGCTTTTCAAATATAGATCGGAGGTGCGTCGTGCCAAATGAAATCTTAAAATGCATGGCCCTCTACTAATTTCTTATGATTTAGATATAAAATAACAAGTGTTCGTAGTTTGCTTTAGGTCCGTTTAATATACCACTGTGATTGTGGACACGTTCGCGTGATATGATTACGATTTCTAAAAACAAAACCGGAGTATGCATTCGCGCAACTTCGGCTAAACTTTCTTAATAATAGTAGTGCATTATTAATTGTGGACACGTTCGCGTGACATGATGGGTACACGTACGCGTGACTCATTTCACGATAATTTTTCTTTAAGCTGTAAAAGATAAAAGCACATAGGTTCTAAAATCAAGTAATTGGACAATTTAATAAGCCACGTATGATCAAAGCGACCGTGCTAGAACCACGGAACTCGGGAGTGCCTAACACCTTCTCCCGGGTTAACAGAATTCCTTACTCGGATTTCTGGTTTGCGGACTATAATACAGAGTCAAGTTTTCCTCGATTCGGGATTCAACCGGTAACTTGGGACACCATAAATCTCCCAAGTGGTGACTCTGAATCTTTTAACCTTAAATCCTGTTTCGATTGTCCTTTAATTGGAAAGACTCGTTTTATTTATACCCTTCCGGGGGTGTAGTAAAAAAAGAGGTGTGACAGGGAGGTGATTTCAAAACTCACCCGAGGCCCCCGGGACCTCAACCAAAGGCACCTACATATCCTAAAACCTTATTCAAACTTGTTCCAATCATCAAAACACCTCAAACAACACAAATCACCCAAAACACATCGGATTCAAGCCTAAGTTTCTAAAATCTTCCACATTCCGCTTTTGATAAAAAAACTAACCAAACCACGTCTGAATGATCACACATCCCAAATGACACAATAGAACTACTGCAACTCTCGGAATTCCATTCCGACCTCTATATCAAAATCTCGCCTACCAAACCGAAATCGCCAAATATCAACTTCGCCAATTCAAGCCTAAATCTTCTTCGTACATCCAAAACTCATTCTGATCACGCTTCTAAGTCCCAAATCACCTCCCGAAGCTAACCGAACCATTGGAACTCACATTCGAGCCCTCTAATACATAAGTCAACATACGATTGACTTTTCCAACTTAAACTTCCTTAAAAGAGACTAAGTGTCTCAAACCTTACCAAAATCATTCCGGACTCGATCCGACCAACTCGATACCACAAAACACGGATTACGAAGCATAATGAAGCAGAAATAGGGAAAACAGAGCGGTAACTCATGAGACGACTGGCCGGGTTGTCACATCCTCCCCAACTTAAACAAACGTTCGTCCTCAAACGAGTCAAGAAATATACCTGAAGCCATGAATAGGTGAGGATATCTGCTCTGCATCTCCTGCTCGGTCTCCCATGTAGCCTCATCCACGGGACAACCTCTCCACTGCACTTTCACTGAAGCTATATCCTTTGACCTCAACTTTCGAACCTGACGACCCAAAATGGCTACTGGGTCCACATCATAGGTCAAATCATCATCCAACTGAATCGTGCTGAAATCCAGAATATGAGACGGATCCCCAATATACTTCCGGAGCATAGAAACATGAAATACCGGATGCACACTCGACAAGCTGGGTGGCAAAGCAAGCTCATAAGCCACCTCCCCAATCCTCCGAAGCACCTCAAAAGGCCCGATGAACTGAGGACTCAATTTCCCTTTCTTTCCAAATCGCATAACACCCTTAATGGGTGAAACCTTCAATAGAACCTTCTCACCAACCATGTAGGACACATCTCGAACCTTCCTATCATCATAACTCTTTTGCCTCGACTGCGCTGTACGAAGCCTCTCCTAAATCACCTTCACCTTTTCTAAAGCATCCTGCACCAAATCAGTTTAGCCTAGCCTCACCGGGCTCGAACCAACCAATTGTAGATTTACACCGCCTCCCATGCAAAGCCTCATATGGAGCCATCTGAATACTCGACTGGTAGCTGTTGTTATAAGCAAACTCTGCAAGTGGTAGAAACGGATCACATGACCCTCTGAAATCAATGACACAAGCACGCAACATGTCCTCCAATATCTAAATAGTGCGCTCGGACTGCCCGTCCGTCTGAGGGTGAAAAACTATGCTGAGTTCAACTTAAGTACCTAACTCTCGCTGCATAGACCTCCAAAACTGTGAAGTAAACTAAGTGCCCCTATCTGAAATGATGGAAACTGGGACACCATGCAAACGAACAATCTCCCGGATATAGATCTCTGTCAACCGCTCTGAGGAATAGGTAGAACACACAGGAATGAAGTGCGCGGACTTGGTCAGCCGATCGACAATCACCCAAATAGCATCGAACTTTCTTAAAGTCCGTGGAAGTCCAACAACAAAGTCCATAGTGATCCTCTCCCACTTCCACTCGGGAATATCTATCCGCTGAAGCAAGCCACCTAGTCTCTGAAGCTTATATTTCACCTGCTGACAATTGAGACACCGAGCTACAAATCCCACAGTGTCTTTCTTCATTCTTCTCCACTAATAATGCTGCCTCAAATCCTAATACATCTTTGCGGCACCCGAATAAATGGAATACCGCAAGCTATGAGCCTCCTCCAGAATCAACTCCCGAAGCCCATCCACATTGGGCACACAAATCCGGCCCTACATCCTTAACACCCCATCATTACCAATGGTTACATCTCTAGCATCATCATGCTGAACTTTGTCCCTAAGGACTAGCAAATGTGGATCATCATACTGGCGCTCCCTGATACGATCATATAAGGAAGACCGAGAAACCACACAAGCCAATACCCGACTGGGCTCCGAAATATCTAACCTCATGAACCTATTGGCCAAGGCCTGAACATCAACTGCAATAGGTCTCTCCCCAACTGGGATATATACCAAACTCCCCATACTCACTGCCTTCCAGCTCAAAGCATCGACTACCACATTTACCTTTCCCGGATGGTACAATATAGTGATATCATAATCATTAAGCACCTCCAACCATCTCTGCTGCCTCAAATTAAGATCATTTTGCTTGAACAAATGCTGAAGACTGTGATGATCAGTGAACACCTCACAAGACATACCATACAAGTAATGCCTCCAAATTTTCAATGCGTGAACTATGGCAGCCAACTACAGATCATGAACGTGGTAGTTCTTCTCATGGGGCTTCAACTGACGAGAAGCATAAGCAATAACTCTACCCTCTTGCATCAATACACAAGCAATCCTAACTCTTGAAGCATCACAATACATGGTATATGAACCTGAAGTTGATGGCAAAACCAATACTGGAGCTATGGTTAAGGCTGTCTTGAGCTTCTAAAAGCTCTCCTCACACTTGTCCGACCATACAAATGAAGCACCCTTCTAAGTCAACTTGGTCAGAGGCGATGTGATAGATGAGAATCCCTGAACAAACCGACGATAATAACCCGCCAAACCAAGAAAGCTGCGAATCTATGTGGTGAAAATGGTCTGGACCAACTCTAAACCGCCTCTATCTTCTTCGGATCAACCTGAATACCCTCGCTGGACACCACATGCCCTAAGAAAGCCACTGAACTAAGCCAAAACTCACACTTGGAGAATTTTGCATAAAGCTTCTCCTCCCTCAATCTCTGCAACACAACTCTCAAATGCTCCGCGTGCTCCTCCAGACTACGCGAATATACCAGAATATCATCAATGAAGACTATGAAAAACGAGTCAAGATAAGGCCGGAACACACTGTTCATCAAATGCATGAACGCTGCTAGGGCATTGGTCAGCCTAAAAGACATCACCAAGAACTCATAATGACCATATCGGGTCTCTGAAAGCTGTCTTAAGAATATCTGAATCCCGGATCTTCAACTGTTGATAACCTGAACGGAGATCAATCTTGGAGAATGCTCTCGCTCCCTGAAGTTGGTCGAATAAATCATTAAGGCGAGGTAAAGGATACCTTTTCTTAACTATTACCTTGTTCACTTGCCTATAATCAATACACATCCTCATAGTGCCATCCTTCTTCTTCACAAACAGAACCAGGGCACCCCAAGGTGACATACTAGGCCGAATGAACCCTTTATCAAGGTGTTCCTAAAGCTGTTCTTTTAATTCCTTCAACTCCGCTGGTGCCATACGATACGACAGAATAGAAATGGGTTGAGTGCCCGGCACCAGGTCAATACAAAAATCAATATCCCTGTCTAGTGTCATGCCCGACAAGTCTGCAAGAAACACATCGAGAAAATCCCTCACAACTAGAACTGAATCAATACTGGGAGTCTCAGCACCGTCATCCCTCACAAATTCTAGATATGAAAGACAACCCTTCCCAATCATACAATGGGCTTTCAAGAATGAGATCACTCTACTGGGAACATAATCAATCATACCTCGCTACTCAATCTGTGGCACACCCAGTATGGCCAATATGACTGTCTTAGCGTGACAGTCTAGAATAGCACGACATAGAGATAATCAATCCATGCCCAAGATGACATCAAAATCCACCATGCTCAATAGTAATAGATCCACTCGGGTCTCTAGACCCCCAATAGTCACCACACACGACCAGTACATACGGTCTACAACAACAGTATCACCTATCGGGGTAGATACATAAACAGGTAAAGCAAGAAACTCACGGGGCGTACCCAAATAACGAGCAAAGTATGATGACACATAAGAAAAGGTGGAACTGAGATCAAAAAATACAGAGGCATCTTTATGGCAGACTGAAACAATACCTGTAATAACAGCGTCTGAAGCAATAGCATCGGGTCTGCCTAGGAGTGCATAGAAACGGGCCTGACTGCCACCTAATCCACCTCCTCCTCTAGGCGACCCCTAGCTGACTGTCCTCTACCCCTAACTGGCTGGGCGGGTGGTGGTGAAGTAACTGGTGTTGAAACCGATTGCTGACCCCTCTGCCGAGATGAACTCGCAAGACGACGAGGGCACTACCTCCACATATGACCCATCTCACCACACTCATAACAACTCCCAGGTGCTGGTGCTGGGGACTTAAGGGAGCCCCGATGACAGGGATAACTAGCAGAAGGACCCGACATAGACGAACCCTGAACCAATGGAGCACGAGAAGAACTCTGCGTTGGAAGGGCACCAAGAGATGAACGGCCCTGCTGATAACTGTGAGAACCATGGCCAGATGATGCTTTGTGGTGAACTGGATGAGCCGTCTGAGCATGTCTGAATGAACGGCCTCTACCGTGCTGAAACTGATCCCTTGAAGGAGCACCACTATAACTACCAGATACTCGAGGCCTCTTGGCCTCCCTCTCCTATCACTCTTGGTGACGAACAGACTCAATCTCACATGCTATATCCACAACCTCCTCAAAGGTAGCACCAGTCACCCTCTCCCTGGTCATCAGAATACGGAGCTGATAAGTAAGACCATCAACAAACCTCCTAATCCTCGCTCTATCTGTTGGGACCAACCAGATGGCATGACGATCCAACTTAGAGAACCTCAAATCATACTGCTACACGGTCATCTCCCCCTAACACAACCACTTAAACTGCCTATGCAGCTCCTCTCTGCGAGACTGCGGCACATACTTCTCCAGAAAGAGAATGGAGAACTGCTGCCAGGAAAGGGGTGCTGCACCAATAGGCCTACGCCTCTCAAAATCCTTCCACCAAGTGAAAGCAGCTCTTGAAAACTGATAGGTGGTAAAAGCGACCCCGCTGGTCTCCAGAATACCTGTAGTACGAAGCATCCTCTGACACTTATCCAAAAAGCCCTATGCATCCTCGCCCTCTACACAACTGAATGACGGAGGCTAAAGTCTACCAAACCTCTCCAACATATGCTGCTCGTCCTCCGACATGGCAGGAACTACATAGTCCTGAGCAGCTGCAACCGGCTGGGCTGGATGTACCCCCGGCGTCTAGAGTCCCTGCACGACTTGCTCAGGTGTGCGAGCGGCGGGAGTCTGATTGCCTCCCCTGGCCTGAGAAGTAGCTGCGGCTGTAGTGGCTGAAATAGCCTGAGCTAGGCCAGTGCAAACTAATAAGATTTGAGCCAAGGCCTCCTGAAGACCCGGAATCATGATGGGCACAGCTGGTGCCTGAACTAGTGCTGTTGGAGCATCCATAGCTGGAGCTTGATCTTGAGCTAGGATAGCTGGTGGATCTACAGGTGCTGCCCTCGCTGCTCTGCCTCTACCACGACCACGATCGCGTCCAGACCTATGGTGGCCACAACTGGTGGCACAGGTGGTCATCCACCCTGTCTGATAGCGCGTGTCCTTACCATCTGTGAGAGAATAGAATAACAGAAGTTTAGTACTCAGATCAACAAGTTCGAACGATAAGAATTTCAAGATATGAAGTTTTCCTAAAGGTTCTGCAGCCTCTCGAGGATAAATATAGGCATCTCCATACCGATCCGCGAGACTCTACTAAACCTGCTCATGACTCGTGAGACCTATGTAACCTAGACTCTAATACCAACTTGTCATGACCCTAACCCGGACCCGATTGCGATGGCACCTCTCGTGTAGACAATGCCAGCCAACTATTCCAAATTCGACGTTAAACAGTTAAACCAGCAGTAAAATAGTCTAAAGACATGATTAATAATACGAAGTACCAGATACTATCGATAAAAAATGCGGAAGTATAACCCAACACAACCCTAACCAGGGTGTCACAAGTCACGAGCATCTAACAACACGGAATCCTCAAATATAATTACAGAATGTAAACACTGAACTAATGACATAAAGGAAAAGAGATAGGGAGGAGCTCTAGGCTGCGACACTAACAGCTACTTAAAGACTCCTCGAGATCCGCCTGAAGCTGGAATGAATCAGCACTCGGGAGCGGGACCAGCTACGCCTGAATCTGCATACGGGGTGCAGGGAGTAAAGTGAGTACTCCAACTCAGTGAGTAACAAATGTAAATAACAACTAAAAGTAAGAAAACACGTTAGGCACAAGGCATTCTATAATGAAGCAGAAAACCATTTAAAGTAGTAAACCAGCGAAAAGTCAAGTAAAAATCCTTTCTCAACAAGTAAACAGGTAATTGACAAGCAGTTAAGGCAAAGTAAACAATTAGAAGTTCGCCCCTCGGGCACAGTATCAACAAATCCGCCCATCAGGCAACATCTCAGAACAATACCAGCCTCTCGAGCTCAATCTCACATCACAATGGGTACTCGCGCTCACTGGGGGTGTGCAGACTACTGGAGGGGCCCATTACGGGCCAAGCGCAATAACAAGCCATCTCATGGCATCAAATCTAGACCCTCGGCCTCATATCAATCAAGCCACCTCGTGGCGTACATATCTCAGGCCCTCGGACTCAAATTAGTATCAGTGTTTCCTCACAATATAGGCCCCTGGCCTTACTCAGTCAAAAATTATCACAAGCCTCTCGGGCAATAGTAAAATAGTGTTTCTCAACCCAAACATCATTTAAAATATCATTTAAGTATTAAAATTGAGTAAACATGGCTGAGTAGTAAAACAGTGGAAAATAACATGACTGAGTTCAAGTATAAAGTCTAAATAGTGAGAAAATATCAATAAAAAATCTCCGAAGGATTTAAATAGTTGGCACTAGGCCCTAATATGACATTCATCCCAAATAATGATGATAACAAATAGTTTTCAATCAAATACGCGGTAAAATAGTCATTCGGGACGGACCAAGTCACAATCCCAACAGTCCACGACCCCACGCTCATCATCAAGCATGTGCCTCACCTTAATATAGCACTACGATGTGCAATCCGGGGTTTGAAACCCTCAGAACATCATTTACAATCATTACTCACCTCGAATCGGCTAAATCTCTAACTCGCGATGCCTTTGCCCCTCTAATCAGCCTCCACGCACGTCGAATCTATCCAAAATCAGAACGAGGATATCATATGCTAAGGGAACAAAGCCCAAGCAAAAACAATCAATAAAGGGCACAAATCCCGAAATTAGCAAAACCTGACCCCCGGGCCCACGTCTCGAAATTCAGAAATTTTTATACCAATAGATTCCTTATCTTCCCATGAGTTCATACATATCAAAAGTTCTCAAATCCGACCCCAAATGGTCCTTCAAATCCCCAATCAAAAGTCTAAATTTCCAAGCCCTAGTTCTTCAATTTTAGGCTTAGATTCCATGATTTTATAGGTGGAATTCACACAATAATCTAGTTTTAAGTCCAAGAATCTTACTCCAAGTGATTCCCCTCGAACCCCTCTTCAATCTCCTTCAAAATCTCCAAAAACGACCAATTATGGAGGAAATGAGCCCCAAAATCGCGGACAAGACGAGTTAAAAACATTCTGCCCAGACCTTAATTTCCTTCTTCGCAAACGTGGCCAAAGCCTCGCGTTCGCGAAGCACAAAAATAATGTTGACCATAATCCTCTTACACGAACGCGATACGACCCACACGAACGTGATGCTTTTCCCAGATGAACCTTCGCGAACGCGGTCCTTCCATCGCGAACGCGATGGGTTAATTTCCACTGAAGCTTGACCTTTCAATTCCTTCTATGCGAACGCGACTACACGCCCGCGAACGCGATGCACAACCTCACAGCCCTTTGCGAACGCGTCACCTGCCTCCCGAACGTGAAGGCTAAACTTCCACCTCCCTAAGCAGACTCTTTGCGAACGCGAGGATCCTCTCGCGAACGCGAAGACCAAAATGTCTGCAACTAATGGAACTCAAAATCTGCAATTTTTCAAACTTCAAAATGATCCGGTTGACCACCCAAAACTCACCCGAGGCCCTCGGGACCTCAACCAAAGGCACCAACATATCCTAAAACCTTATTAAAATTTGTTCCAATCATCAGAACACCTCAAACAACATCAAATCACCCAAAACACATCGGATTCAAGCCTAAGTTTCTAAAATCTTCCAAATTTCGCTTTTGATCAAAAACCCAACCAACCACGTCCGAATGACCTGAAATTTTGCACACACATCTCAAATGACACAACGGAACTACTGCAACTCTCGGAATTCTATTCCGACTCCTATATCAAAATCTCGCCTACCAATCGGAAATTGCCAAAATATCAACTTCGCAAATTCAAGCCTGAATCTTCTCCGGACCTCCAAAACTCATTCCGATCACGCTCCTAAGTCCCAAATCACCTCCGAAGCTAACCGAACCATCGGAACTCACATCCAAGCCCTCTAAAACATAAGTCAACATCCGGTTAACTTTTCCAACTTAAACTTCCTTAAAAGAGACTAAGTGTCTTAAACCTTACCAAAATTATTTCGGACTCGATCCGACCAACCCGATACCACAAAAATACGGATTACGAAGCATAAAGAAGTAGAAATGGAGGAAACGAAGCGGTAACTTATGAGATGATTGGCCAGGTCGTCACATTTAAATATGAGGGAAGCTCTGTCTATCACCTTTTTAATCTTTATGTTGTTACAATTTCCATTCGTGAGCAAATCCACTATGATCTTCGAGTCCATCTTGATAGAGAAATTACTGTACCCATTCTACCTACACCATTTCCCTCCAAACTCTGTCGCTTTAGCCTCTGCTATGGTATTATTATCACAACTGATAGGAATAGAAAAAGCCGTAATAAGGTCCCCTTGACTGTTCCTGACCACCCCTCCAATGCCTGCCTTACCACTTTTTTGCAGTAGTTTCCATCCTATTAACTTTGACAGTGCCAGGTAGAGGAAACTCCCATGTAACTTGTATCCATTTTTGAGATGGTTTGAGTCTCTCGATCTTATCACATAATAAGGTTCATTCCATCTGAGTGTAGTCACCAGGTACCATATTGGAGATAGTTGCTTTCAATGTCCATATGATTTGGTGTCTCATAGAGTTCAGCTGAAACTTCTTCTCTTTTCCATATCTGCAAGCATTTCTTTATTTCCAAAGTTTCCAGCATATGATTGTGGGAGCTATCTAAAGCATTTGATTGTGCACTTTATTGTTGATCGTTGTCTCTCACTATCTTTTGAAGGTAGAAATAATAGGCTCCCGTTGATGTTCGATTCCAAATGTATTTCCTATGTTGTTCCATATGAAGATGGCAGCTTCACTACTATTAAAGACATGTTGAACTGTTTCTACCTGCGCAGAAGAACAACAAGAACATCTGAAAATAATATTAGTACCAAATCTACAAATAACATCATCAAAATGGCAGTCTGTTTTTGAAAATTCTCCAAGATATAAAGGACATTTTAAAAGGGAGAGAATTATGCTAGATTTTAGATATTCTTCTATTTCTTGAATATAATAGAATGTCATGCTGAGTTAGAAGAAAATCTCCCATCATTAGAAGTAGTCCAAACAGGGAAGTCATCCTTATTTGGGTCTCCTATTTCCAAGTGAGCAATATTATCAATAAGATGCGTAGGGAGAACATCATTGAGTTTGTCAATATTCCATTCTCCATTATTCATGAAGTATTTCACGTGTACTTTAGAAGATCTCCCACTACCTTGTAAGATGTTGGCTAAAGCATCTTTACCTATCCAGTTATCCCACCAAAAGCTACAATTACCTTTTTGTATTTCCCATCTAATATTTTTCTCCGCTTTTTCCCTGATTTTGAGCATGTTTCTCCAAATATGAGAATCAGTGGGATTTAGTTTTTTGTTCGGTGGATGGGCTCTTTTGCAATATTTATTCTTGAGAAAGTTGGCCAAAAGGGAAGGTTGAGTTCTAAATCTCAACCATCTTTTATTGCTAAGTGTATCTATAATATTCTCCATTTTTTTGACACCAGCTCCTCCCTCATCTTTAGGAAGACAAAGGTTATTCCATGAAGACCAATGGTATTTGTTTTTACCTTCATTTATACCCCAGAAGAAATTTGCAAAGTGTTTCTCCATGACCTTAGTAATTCCTTTAAGAGGGTTCATAGCAGATAGGATGTATGTGGGGAGGGATTGCAGGACATGTTTAATCAAAATCATTCTCCCTCCAGAGGACATCATACTGGCTTGCCATCCATTGAGTTTCTTGATAACTTTAGAGAGCATACCGTCAAATAGATTGCTAGTTTTCCTCCCAAAATAAATGGGGCATCCCAGATAAGAGAAAGGGAAAGGCTTATCCATATAGCCTGTAGCATTTCTAATTCTATTGATTCTTGCAGCACAGGTGTGATGGGCTGTAATAAAGAAGCTCTTGTCATTGTTAACTTTCTACCCAGAAGCCTTTCATACCTGTCAATAGCCTTTTTGATTAACTTGGAGTCATGTTGTTTCCACCACAAAATATAGTAATATTATCAGCATAGGTTAAATGATTGATCATCGGACCTCTCGGATCCAAGCTAAAAGGAGTGAAGCCAGTAAAGTCATTTAGTGCATTTAGAGATCTAGAGAGAACCTCAGCTCCAATAATAAACAAAGAAGGGGATAAAAGGTCTCCTTGTTTGAGGCCCTGAGTAGATGTGAAAAAACTAGTTCTAGCCCCATTGATAATGATAGAGTACTATATATCTTGTAGAAGTCCCGAGATCATGTCAATCCAATTTTTAGAGAAACCAAATTTTCTCATAACTGCCATCAGAAAGGTCCAGGATATTTTGCCATAAGCTTTTGCCATGTCAAGTTTTATTGTAACATTGCCTCCTCTATTCTTCTTGTTCACGCCCTGAGCAATCTCCTGAGCTAAAAGGATATTTTCAGTGATCGGTCTTCCTTTCACAAAGCCACTTTGGTTCTCTGATATAAGCTTCCCAAGAATAGGATTCAGCCTTCTAGAAAGGATCTTGGAGATAATCTTGGCTGTAAAATTACTCAAACTAATAGGTCTCAAATCCGAGAAACTACTAGGAGAGCCAACTTTAGGAATAAGAACTAAACAAGTATGAGAAAAAAATTTAGTGAGCCTCCAACCATTGAAAACAACTTGAACAAAATCAGTGATATCCTCCTTAATGATATCCCAACAAGATTGAAAGAATTTTCCATTATAACCATTCGGCCCTACTATACTATCAGGACTCATGTTGAAGACAGTATCTCTAACCTCTTCTGTGTCAGGAATGGCAGTGAGACTTTCATTGTCTTCATCAGTTACGCATTGAGGGATACAATTGATGATATCATGATCATTGAAATGGTATTGATGTTAAAGAACTGTTGAAAGTGATGGACAGTAGGAGCATCCAATCGGCAATCTTTTTGGCTTGACCAAGAAGTCTTATGTCCTCCGAGTCACATGGTGTTTTAACCTAAAGAACTTCTTGCACAATTCATGCCTTTCTGTTTTTATGACCAGAAATTCTTTCTTTATTTTCATATAAAATTGTTCTTTGGACTTTTTATCAATATGAGGTGATCGTAACACAATATATAAGACATATTGGCATCCCCCTCAATCCAGTGGCCTCTATGGTCTTTGATTTTAAGAATTTGCAGCCTTCTCCTTCTCCCTTTGATGGTGTTGTGGAAGTATTTAGTGTTAGCATCTCCTTCTTCAAACCAGTTCACCCTAGCTTACTGTCTGAGAATGTCATCCTGCATCCCCATCCATCTCATCTACTCTCCTTGACCTTTGTTCAGTTCTGGTGGTGTCATTACTGTTCATAAGATCCATTTATTCAAGGTCCTTCAATTTTATTTTCCCAGTATTGAAATTGGTTGAAAACATTGCCAATGTCGTCTTTGGACCATTGAGTCAGTCTTCTGCTCAGCATTTTAAGCTTTTGTTGAAGTCTCCACAGAGGATTTCTATTAACATGATTCCTCCAAACTTCTTCAACTACCTGCAAAAAAGTTGGTTGATTAGTCCAAAAATTTAAAAACTTGAAGTATTTAGGCCCCTGCTGGTTAGTGTCCTTGCATTGAATTAGAATAGGTCTATGGTTAGAGTCAATTCTAGCCAAATGGTTGACAATATTGTTATGAAAAATCTGGGACCAATCATCATTGGTAAAAACTCTATCCAATCTCTTTCATATTCTTCTTCTTGGCTCTTAATTGTTACACCATGTGTATTTTGGACCAACAAAACCCAAGTCTATCATACCACAGTTATTCATGCAATTACTGAATTCTATACTTTTGTTCATTCTGTGAGGTCTGCCACCTTTTTTCTTATCCGGATCAATAATGACATTGAAATCACCCCTGATACACCATAGACCATTCACTTGAAGATTGGTTAACTCTAAAATACTCCACAACTCTCTCATTTCTTCAGGAGTACATTTAGCATATACTGCTATGATGTAGAGATCACTTTTGGCAACCCCATAATACAATTTGATAGTAAGTTGTTGTTCGTGGTTGTTCAATATAGCAGTCATGTTGTTGTCTGACCATATGATCCAAATCTGACCATTTGAATTTGAGATACAATGTTGATAGTCAAGGAACCTCATGCACTTTTCTATTTGATTAATACTGACAAAAGGTTCCATAATAGCAATTAGTTCCACCTTATAAATGGAGATCAATTTTTTAACCTTGGTAAGACTTTTTTGGTATTCACTCTCCTAATGTTCCAAAAAATGGCATTTATCATGGAAACAGTTCAGGCTAGCATGAGTGTCCCCCTTTAGGAGGTGTAGTAACTTTGCTTTTGTCGTTTTTCCTTTTTTTCTTTTCTTTTCTTTTCTTTGGAACATATGATCTAGAAAGACTCGTCATTTGAATCAATTTGTATTTGATCTTCAGGAACCATTACTATCATCCTATTAGGAGATGTCACCTCTATTTGGTGACTAGTCACATATCTATCTTGTTTTGATTTGGATTCCATATTGAGATCAACTACCATCTCAATCCCAAGAAGATTTCGAATTTCAGAAGGCACACTAGTAGATTCATTGACATAATCACTTATGTTTAGGGCTCTCTTTTGTATTTTTCTATTTTCAGTCTTTCTTGTCACTCTGATTATCATTTTCTCGAATGGACTCCTGCATATTTTCCTTTGTTTCACTGTTATTGATATAGACTTTCTGCTCATGTTTGTGTAGCTTAGTTCTCGAAGGCAACTGATTATTAACAACCTTAGCTTGATCATTGACAGCCTTAGCTTGATCTCTCTGTTCATCAGCATTAGGCTGCCCTTGAACATTCATAGCATTATCAGTGGTACTGTACTGGTTCACGTTTTGAAGGGCCAAACTTATCTCTTTGTTATGTTTCTTCATCCTGCTAGAATCATCAGATAAGTTGAGCATTGTTTTGAAAATGACTTTGGCTTTCTTCTTAGGTAGTTTTCCATGTTTTCTTTTTTTGGTTTTTTTCCTGGATCTCTCTCTGATGTTGCTTGATGGCTGTTGCAGGGGTTTATCAGATTCTATCTCACTTTTTTGCTTTGGAGTAATTCTGTTTTCAGTCTGCCCATTGTTAACGACAGTTCCAGATTCTGCAGATTCAGACTCTCTATTTTGATCAATTTGTTTAGCAGCTTCTCTGTTAAAGACAGTTCCAGCTTCCAGATTTTGATCAACAATTCCCCTATTATCCTCATTCTTATTTTCAGCATGATCAATCTGTTGAGCCTCTAACTCCCTATTTTTAGCAGCTTTTTTCCTCTCTAAAGCTCTACAACTGATAAATTATGCCCCAACTTTCGACAGAACTTGCAGTATTTAGGTACACCCTCAAATTCAATTTTTTGCACAAAGCCTTTTTGAGGTGCATTGTCATATATTTGACCAACATAGACAGAGTTCGGTTGGTCTTTCAGCAAGTCGATTTCAACTCTTACTTTGGCCATACTAGGCCTTGTTCTTCCCTTAGTAGCTAAGTCCATTTCAAGGGGAGTGCCAATTGCACTCACCACTTGTTTAACATAATTTCAAGTGTGCATATGAAAAGGTAGGCAAGGGAGAAGGACCCATACTGAAGCGATAGGCAAGTCTTCCTCCGGCTTGAAATCCGACGACCATTTTTAAAGCCACATTTGCTGCCCTTCAATCTCGATAACTCTTGTAAACCAAACGGAATTAAAATCTTCTTCATTAGTGAAATCTAGGAACACATTATACATATTGTAGACTCCAATCTTGACAGAGCGCTTTAGGGGTGGGCATAAAATCTGAAAAATTTCGGTATTTCGATTTCGTTTTTTTCCGATATTTCGGTCTAATTCGGTATTGTATTTTTGGTATTTCGGTATGGTTCTCGCTATTACCAAAATTTTAAAGACATTTTTTTTGGACCCTATATCATACTGCCCAGCCCCAAGCGCCCAAGACCAAGTTTCTAATTTAATTCATATTTTTCATTGCCCCAGCCCGTCGCCCCAAGCCCAACTGACCATGCCCACTCAAAAGATTAGGGCATTACTCATTAGGTTAGGCCACTAGCAATAGCAACGCCGAGTTTCTGTTTCACTCTCTCTCTCAGTCTCTCACAATCACACAGTCACTATTTCCGTCTCCAATCTGGGCATCTAGCGTTGGTGATTCTGACTCCTCTCTCCTCACTCAATCATTGGATTATGCAGAAGCTCTCTAAAAAGCAGTCTCTTTTATTTCGAAGCTCAACGCTCCAGCTAGGATCATTTGAATTTTTTTCGTTGAAAATATTTTGTGTATATAAAGATTTCATTATCTTTATTCTGTGATTGTTTGAGGCTTCTTTCTATATTTTGTAAATCCGGTCTCTATTTTAAGTTTTGAACTTTAATTTCTGTGTGGTCACTCTTCTCTATTGTTCATTGAGAGCAGCCGATAAAGATTTGATTTTGATTTCTGGGGTTTCTTCATTCTCTGTATCTTGAATTTGAAATCCTCTTTGGCACAAGTCAAGAGCTTTTTATATGTTTATTTCTCCATATCTTGATATTTTGAGTTTCCTTAATAAATGTCTTGAATCTGCCACTGAAATAGTGAAATGTATAAAAATTACGCTCTCGTCTGTAATTGTTCTGTTTTCAGATGTTGGAGAGCTAATTTGTCCTGTAACTGTTATGTTTCAGATGTTTGGTTCTGCTACAGTGCTGTATTTCTTGTTTGTTAAGCTGCATTTCTTGTTTGTATTTTGGAGGCTGATTGTATTTTAGCCTGTTGAGCTGCATTTTGGAGCTGCTACAGTGCTATCCTAGATAGTAGAATGTTAAAGTTTGTTTGTTTGTTATTTTCTGCTGCATTTACCGTTGGTATTTTGGACTTTTGGTACTAGTTGTAGTGGGTATTAACAAATTTAAGGGGTCGTTTGGTAGGGCGTATAAGAATAATGCTAGATAAGGTGTATTAGTAATGCAGGTTAGTAATGCATGGGTTAGTAATGCAAGCATTAGTTATACAGAGATTATTTCTTATGCATTGTTTGGTGTGGAGTATTAAAAATTAAAATGCATTGCATAATTTTTAAGAAATTTAATTGTTTACAAAAATGCCCTCCATATTCTTTAACTTAAGGGACTTTAAGGATAATTTTATCTTTAACCATGCTAATGCATGCATTAATAGCCTTTGTATAGCTAATGTCATGGTTTTCTATGCATTAGCTATACATAGGATAATACCAAATAGAGTGTATAACTAATGCTTGTATTAGTTATACATAGGTTGAAAAAGTGTACCAAACAAAACATTACTAATACACAAAGTTAATGTATGCATTATTTTCTCTAACACACTCTATCAAACGACCTCTAAGTGTTTTAGATTAGTGACATGTTAAAGTTTTAGGCCAGCACTCTATTTTTACTTTTTTAGTGCAATGTTAAAGTTTAGAAGCAACAATTCGTTGTTCTTTTTATCAACATTTCGTTGTTCTTTATCACCGAATATTAACCCGAAACCGTACCGAACCAAAATAATAAATACCAAACCATACCGAAATACTTTGGTACAGTATTTTGTATATACAATTGATAAATCAAATACCGAAATACCAAATCGAAATTATTAAATACCGAACCGAAATACCGAATGCCCACTCCTAGAGCGCTTAATCGATATTAATTCCTTGAATTTTGACCTAATTTTGTCAATTTGGGGCCTTGGTTTGAGGAATGTCCCAACGATTGTGAGTTTGCACTCCTCCTCTATAACACCATTGTAATCTGTGTCTTTAAATAGAACCGCCGGGATGCCATTGTGCATTGTGTGAGTCGCAATGACAGACTCCCGACCATGGCAATTTGAAGGGGTCGGAGCAATCGATGAAGAAATGACCTTTGTAGCATAGGTTAATTTTATGTCAATTGGATCTGATGGTTGGTTCGCCATGTTAGTAGGAGTCTATTGACCACCAGGTGCGCCGGAGCGGCGCCATCCGGCGGGTCCATCGGATGGCGCGTGAGAGATACAAATATTTATAATATAGCCGTTGGGGTTCAGTTGTAAAGAAAGAAGAGAGAGATTTTTTTTTCTAAGGTATGCGTTTTTTGAAAGAATGATATATTCATGACCCGTTTATAAATTTGACATGTTTTGACTCATTGAAGATTGATCCATTCCACCTATTTGCCACCTAATTTCGTTCTCAACTACTCCCTCCAGTCCACAATAAGTGATCAATTTGCTTTGGGCACACCCATTAAGGAAATACTAAATTCTAACTAAAATAGTTAGTGCGGCTAAACTAACTCTTCATTAAATATTGCACCATAGTTAATGCGAAGAGTAAAAGACTTTTTAGGGATACGTACATGAAGGTAATTTTGAAAAAACAAATTGAATTGTTTCTTGGTTATATAAATGTACACTTATTTTGGACCAAAATAAAAAAACAAATTGGTCACTTATTGTGAACCGGAGGGAGTAATTTTTTAGGGACTTTGAGGTCCTAATCCAATTACTATTGCTCCACTTTAGTTCAACAGAGTTAATCAGAAAATTTCAAGAGAAATCAATGCTTACATTAATGGATGCCATTTAATTTCCAGAAGTAGAAAAAGAGGTGCTCAAACTTCTATCTTGTTTATTGTTTCGTCTATTAAACATTTCTGAAGATAGCCCCCTTCTATTATTTTTCATAATAATATTATTTGTCACCATCTTGAACAAGTTCCATATCCATCTAAAACTATTTATACAATTATGATGTAACAGTCTTTTTATTAGATTAAAAATAATTCTAATATATTCTGCATTTATCTGGCGTTGTTGCCAAATTATGAAATATAAAAGATATTGATTGATAATAATAAAAAGAAAAAGATAGAAAGAGACGTGTTTGACCAAACCGATACTTAAGAAAAACATCTGGAAGCCGTAGCCATCACAAATAGCCTACTTTTATCTGTGGTGGAATTGTTGAAGCAGACATTTTAATAATTGAATCCCTTAATTAGTAAGTGGCATCGCCACTGGTTTGAGACCAAAATGTTTTGGAATTCGTGAAGTCTTATTATCATCAAACTAAACGAAAATTCGGCAGCATTAAGAATGTATTTCAAAGTGATTAACAAATATTTAGTACCCATAAAAGGAAGTAGAAAAAAAGCTACATGCATGGTACGTGGTTTTCCAATTCACAAATTCAAGCAAACCCTGCGGATAACAAATGCTTAGTTTGTATTAGGAAATTTGTTCATTTGATTACTAATGCATTTAAGAAAATATTCGTCAACCAAATAGCTAGAGGTGTAATGTATCACCTTAGTTTTTCCAAGAAATTTTTATTTCTACTAGTATTAATTTTTCAAAGGGATAATATTGACCTCCTCTTTATTAGAGTACAATTTTAAAGTGGTGTTAACTTCAAACTTGAGACCATTCATCATCTTCGATTAGCAGTGTGGCACGTTGGACCCTGATGTATTCACATTCTGATATATGTTAAATTGGTTGATTATTCTACCTCATAGAGGACGCGTCAACCGTAATTTGTTTCTTTATAACTGAAATAGTCATCTACTAGTAGTTGGTAAGTGGTAACCTAACATATATTCGTCACATGAAAAATGATTATTCATCTCTCTTTGTAGTTTCTTCTCAACGTGTACGATACATATATTTTTCTCCCTTTCAAATTCAAGTGGAACTGCTTCATTTGGCTACGTTAGAAACGTCAAAGCCATCCAACATGCTATTATTTTTTCCAAATTAAAGGATATATCTTGCCTTCTGCCTCTGTTTCTTATCTCTATATGTATAGAGGATTTTGTCTCCATATATATGCCAAATTAAGCATAGAACACCATATTACAAGTGATATTTAATATTTCGTATAAACTAGGAAACATATCTTAGGTTATGGATACCCTCAAGAATCTCTTGCTCTCCCCTCTCCGTAGATTCATCCACAAAGATTTTCACGAGGCCGTAGATAGAATGGCTCTCGTGGATAAATTTTTGTTTCTGGTAATTATATTCTTTACTTAATTTATTATCTACCCTAATTGATGATTGCTCTAGACTCTAGAGTGTGTGTTTTGGTGGTGCAACGGAAAGTATTTTTATGACAATGTTTTTCAGAAAATACGTCATTTTTTGTTCTTTGATTGCTAAAATTTGTATTTCCATGAATAATTTCCACTAATTAATGGAGAAAAATCAGTGTTCTTCGAAGTCATTTTCCTTTATAATTATTTCAACTCTTAACTTTATATCACTGTTTTTACCCAACAACTAGATATTAATATCAACCTCTAATGCTCAAATATTTCATCGAAGTACAACCTGATTAATTTGCTTATATTATTAACAATCTTTAATAGATTCTTTTCCTGGAATTATTTTTCACTTTCAAACAAACTCCGGAAAATATTTTCCAGGGAATGAGGCAATTTCTTGGAAATATTTTTGGAAAATGATTTCCTAATACCATACTGCTTCAGAAAAACAAAATTCTACCTTTTGAACTGACGGGAAGACAACTTCGTAAGATAATATTTTTGCGGTTTCCTTTTCTTATTTTTGATTAAAAGTCTGATTTAATAATTAGTGTGACATGCATGCAGATTGTTCATTTCATTGATAAACTGAATCTGTGGCACCGACTACCGGTGTTTTTTGGGCTACTTTATCTTGGAGCGCGGCGGCGTCTTCACCAGGAATACAATTTGATCAACGTCGGTAGAACACCTACCGGCGTTCGATCAAATCCGGCCGATTACCCTTATCGAACTGCTGACGGAAAATACAACGACCCGTTTAATGAAGGTGCAGGCAGTGAATTTTCCTTTTTTGGAAGGAATATGCTACCTGTTGATCACCACAACAAGGTATAATATATATATTTGCATATATATAGACAATTATCTTTGATCTTAAAAATATTGGTTAACTTGACTTATGTTCTTTCTTCCCCGGCCCATTTTTTTTTTTTTTAATGTTAAGTGGTTTACCAATAAATCATAATATTATCTACTTCCTGAATCCATAAATCATAATTGATTTTCTATATAGGAAGTCCAATAAGTTTGTTAGAAGTGAGAAAAAAAAACAGAACAGATATAACATAATATTAAGAAAAATAAAATCAAGAAATTAAGAGGAGCAGGAAGGTGATAATATAAAGGGCAAAGTAAGCACTGCATTTTAAAAATCACTATTTTAATGACAGGATTTTGAGATGGGATAAAAAATTGAAGATTGATTTTCAAAACAAAATTGGAACGGAGAAATGGTTTTCACCCTTTTTAATCTTTGGAGGGGTGAGGGGTAGTGAAAATTTTAGTTTTCTTCTCATCTATCTTTCAGGTATAGATGGTAGGGATGGCCAATATTCATATGTCTGGTAATCTTTTTGTAAGATGACATAATTGACTTTAATTTACCTTATAGGCAACTGGGAAGATTGACAAATCAACATATTTTTTCCCACACAAAGTCAATATATACTGCTGAATAAACAGATAATGAATAGAGGTATATAGTTTAAATTGTACACAGCTCTGAAATTTTCTTACACATGCCATGTCGGATGGACACGTTAATCTTGTAGCTTAGCACATTTTCAACAAGCTCAATGCTCACCACAGTCCAGGGGCAGAGTTTGAGGGCGCAAGGGCTTTAGTTCGAGGTATTTCGCCAAAAAATTAATATATACGGCAAAATCTGTTTTTTACCTCTATATATATATTAAGTTTTGAATCCCCTTAACACAATTCAAAAGCATAGCTTAGTGGTCAAGGGTTTAAAAATTTTTGTAAGGTCATAGGTTCTATTCACACTAGCTAGAATCTTTTTCAACGTTTTCCTTTTTGAACACCTTAGCGGAAATCAAGAGAACTAATATGTAGAGGCATAATCAAGTGAACTATTTTTAATGAATGTTGTTCACCTTCTTCTCTTTTTTCTTTTTCTCAAAAAATGTAATGCAGTTGAAGAAGCCAGATCCAATGGTGGTAGCAACAAAACTTCTAGCTAGGAAAAATTTCGTGGACACAGGAAAACAATTTAACATGATCGCTGCTTCTTGGATACAGTTTATGGTTCATGACTGGATCGATCATTTGGAAGATACTCAACAGGTCAGACTATAACAAGTCTACAATACGTAATCAAATTGTAATTAGCTAGGAACTTCGTCGTAAATCTACCGGTAAATCGCTCATAGCAAATATAATAATTTTTTGATAATCTATCGCTAATCCATTGCTAATGTTGCTAAATATGATTGGCGGTGAATTATTTTGTTTAGCTACATAATTTATTCTTCCCTAATTCGTGTTTTTTTAGTTATAAGAGCAAATGGTGTAAACTCCACACACAATAAAAAAAAAAAAAAGAACTTTAGAGATATATAGTATTGTAATAGGGAAGTAAAAAATAAAATTTACAATAACTTTATTTAATATATTTTGTGAATAATATAAGTGGACTATGGGATTAATGTTTATTTTGGTATTGCATGTCAATTTTGTGCACAGATTGAGCTTCATGCACCTAAAGAAGTTGCAAGTCAGTGTCCTCTCAAGTCCTTCAAGTTTAACAAAACCAAGGAAACTTCAACGAACTTTTATGAAATCAAAACTGGTCACTTGAACAGGCGTACCCCATGGTGGTAAGTGCTCAAAAGATTTGATGACAAAAATTATTATTTTTTTTTACTTATCAAGTCAGAAAAAGCGTATTTTTTTGTCTTTATTTATTGTTCGCGTACGTACATGCATGTTGTGCATGAAGGGATGGAAGCGTTATATATGGGAGCAATGCAGAGGTTTTAAAGAAAGTTAGAACATTTAAAGATGGGAAACTGAAGATATCAGAAAATGAACTTATCCAACAAGATGAAAATGGGAATATCATCTCTGGTGATGTTCGTAATACTTGGGCAGGACTTTTGACATTGCAGGCGCTCTTTGTTCAAGAGCACAACGCTGTTTGTGATTCCTTGAAGGTACTAATAATCATGTTAGAGTTTAATTTATATACATCGACCATCGACCGCATAACATAATTACAATTGACAAAAAAAAAAAAGTCAAATTGCTAATATAAAAAGTAAGTCAATTGTTTACTACGTACAAGCTAAAATGCATTGATAGAGTATATATCATATTATATCATATTATAGGTATGAAGATCAAAACTTGAATATGAAAGACCAAAATAACCCTATACTATTATTGGACTTTTATGCCCTTAAAAGTTATTTTAATAATACCTTCAATATTAATAACAAAAGTTAGTTTTCTAATATTAAATTTGACTGGGGGATTACCGAAAAAATTTAGTAAGGTCCATGTATCTAAATTCTTCGCTTTACAAAGTTAAGCTTTTTAACTTCAGCGTATAATAATTTTTTTGAGCTAACATTTACAATTCTTAAAAAATCAAATAATTTTTTGAGCTAACATTTTATCTTCTCCTTTTATTTTTCTTAGCATAAATATTTAGTTTGTTATTAGAAATGATTTCTAAGCGCAATCTTTTTCTTATAAATACAATGTACAAGACGATATAATCTTACTAATTATATGGAATAGACGCGCAACGCGTGCCCAAGGACTAGTTTATATATATATGCTAAAACTATGCAGCCACGCAGTGAGCACAAAGCGAACTATTCTTTCGCCTTCTACTAAAGAATACTGTGTGCGCTGCATTTAGTGGCATACACCTGTTTCTGGAGGGGTTCTCTTTTTTGATTGCCCCCTAATTTTAAATAAAAAAAATATATATGCTAAACCTATCATATTGGAGATAATGGACATTTGAATCTTTCTTTAACTTTATTTGCTACGTTACAGAAAGAATATCCAGAATTGAAGGATGAGGACTTGTACCGTCATGCACGGCTAGTAACTTCTGCTGTAATTGCAAAAGTTCACACCATAGATTGGACTGTTGAGCTTCTCAAAACCGACACCATGCTTGCAGGAATGCGTGCCAATTGGTCAACACTCTCTTACACTTGTTATTTCTGTTTTGTCATACTCATTAACCAGTTGTTGTGTGACTAAAAAAAAATTAATCGCAGGTATGGATTGCTAGGAAAGAAATTCAAGGATACATTTGGGCATGTTGGAGGTTCTATTTTGAGTGGTTTTGTGGGAATGAAGAAACCTGAGAATTATGGAGTGCCTTACTCCCTCACTGAGGAATTTGTGTGTGTGTATCGGATGCATCAACTTCTACCGGACAAGCTTCAGCTGAGGAATATAGATGCAAAACCTGGACCAAACAAATCTCTCCCTTTGACTAATGAGTAAGGCATCACTTTGGATATATATTATAAACTTTGTCCACTAATTAAAATAGTACATAAAATTCAGTTATTTTAATATAAAAAGAATAGTTTTGTGACTTTAGTGTGTTGAGTTGTCCCACGTCCACGTCTGTTAGATTTGAGGTCATTGGTCTCCTTATATGGTTTTGGGCAATCCTCACCTTATAAACTAGCGGTTGGAGTTGAGTTAGGCCCAAGATTGATTTATTATGGTATTAAAGCCAGATCCATTCCAATTATTATTACCAATATTAGATTCCCATTTATATTGTCCACGCTCCAGTTTGCAGGCTTGGGCGTGAGAGGGGAGCCCAATGTCCATTTATCATAGTGTTATTGATTAAAGTTCGATTATATTAATGTGATAAAAATTATATTATGAATTCATTATTGTAATGGATATAGTTCAATAATTATATGTAAAATTAACAATCAAAATGCTACTATTATTGTAGGATTCCCATGGAAGATTTAATTGGGGGTAAAGGAAAGGAGAATTTATCAAGAATTGGTTTTACTAAGCAAATGGTATCAATGGGTCACCAAGCTTGTGGAGCTCTTGAACTTTGGAATTATCCAGTGTGGATGAGGGATCTTGTTGCCCAAGACGTTGATGGAAACGATAGGCCAGATCATATTGACCTTGCTGCCCTTGAAAGTAAGTATATATATATATATATATTGTGTTATTTGTATATTATGTCATTTTACAATTTTGAATTTAAGAAAATGACCTTTTTAAATCTTTTATGTGTAAAAGACAGATCTCTTACGTGTAAAAAAAGAGGTAGAATCATAAAACTAAAAACAAGGTTGTATATATTTTCTACTAAAACCGAAATAAAATAAGGGGTATGGTCAATGATTTTTTTCTTTTAATAATCCACACGGTTCACTGATTATTATATTTGGATGGCAGTTTATAGAGACAGAGAAAGAAGTGTTCCTAGGTACAATGAATTTCGCAGGAGGATGTTGCAAATTCCAATTTCCAAATGGGAAGATTTGACGGATGATGTAGAAGCCATTAAAATATTTCATGAAGTATATGGAGATGATGTAGAAGAATTAGACTTGTTGGTAGGACTCATGGCGGAGAAAAAGATAAAGGGTTTTGCCATCTCAGAGACTGCCTTTATCATATTTCTTCTCATGGCGGCAAGGTTTGTAAATGAAAAAGAAAATTTTCATGCATACTATAAAGATAGTAAAAAATAGCTTTAAGTTTTACTAAAATGTATTTACATAATCATAACATTTATAAGGTAATTACAGATTAATTTTTTAAAGTTAAATACATTAGAGCCCGTTTGGCCATAAGAATTTTTTCACTTTTTTCCAAAATCAATGTTTGGCCATAAAATTTCCAATTTTCACTTGAAGATGAATTTTGGAATTTTTCAAAAATTTGAAAAACTCCAATAAGTTATTTTTCAAATTTTTACGCAGATAACTCACCAAAATTCAAAAAATAACCCAAAATTATATTTCATGTCCAAACACAACTCTAATTTTCAATAATATTTTCATTTGAAAAAAAAATCACTTTTTTCGAAATTTTATAATTCTTATGTCCAAACGCCCACTAAGAACTTTTACACAATTAGAGTATTATACTTGTTGTAATAGGGAATATATCTTATTTTCGAGATCACCAATATACGTTTGGATGGTTACCTATAGTTATTTTTTAGGTAACCTCATAGTCTAAATATTTTTAACATTGTTAGTGTAACTTAACATTAATGTTTACGATAACCTAAAAAAAACCTAGTAAAAATAATTACTAACCTAATATTACATATATATTAAACTACATTAATAGCATAAAAAAATATTACTATCCATGTATATGACTTAAATTCTTTTATACTAAGAGAAAGTTTGATTTGCAAATATGCAGGAGGCTAAAGGCAGACAGATTTTTCACCAGCAACTACAAGGAGGAGACATATACAAAGAAAGGACTGGAATGGGTGAATACAACAGAAAGCTTGAAAGATGTGTTAGATCGACATTACCCTGAAATAACTGAGAAATGGATGAACTCCAGCAGCGCATTCTCTGTTTGGGACTCTACTCCTGAACCTCATAATCCTATTCCACTCTACTTTCGTATTCCTCAACATTAGATTCCTCATCCATATACTTATCGAGTCAATCACATATTGCGATTTACAATGTACACATACATATATAATATATTAGATTCCTATTTTATTTTGACATGTTCTATTCGCTGAGGCACGAACTATTTCGGTTTAATTTGTAATATGACTATCCTAGTTTAAAATTAATGTTGTTCATCTCATCTATTGCTTCTTAACTAGAGAATTGATTTTTTTAAATATTATACTTGCGGCTGTGGATTTTATTAATTGAATTTTTTCTTACTATATATATATATTAGTCTCTCGGCACGTGCGTTGCACGTGAATTATAATATAATAAATTATTTGTCGAGGTCAAAATGATTGAATATTCTCCTAGCATATGAAGATGAACAATCAAAGTTTAATTAGATATATGCAATTTTTATTTTTAAATTTTTCAATTTTTTGAGGTAAAAAATTAAAATGAAGCACATCTCACTTAACACTTCTTTATAGACAATACAGAAAAAAGTCAAAATTGCCCATGAACTATAGACTTAGGGCTAAATATATCATTTGTTCACCTGTTGAGGTAAAATTGCCCCTAACGTTTTTATTTCGGCTCAAGTTTACCCTTATGAGTAACAGTCATTTCCACCAAATAATATATTTTATTTAATAATGACATGATAGCTTCTCATCGGAAGAATTTAAAATACATGTTCCCATTAAAAAGACCGACATATATGTACTCATTTTTGGACTAACCCTCCCTAAATTGTACTAACCCGATCTGAAGTGCCTAATTTTTTATTACCAAATCAAAAACAAAAAAAAGAAATCAGAAAATTAAAAAATAGTATCATTGTTTGATCAAATGCACTTGCGTTCATTCTTTGTTTCTGAGTTTTCGAATTTCATTGGTATAAGTATTTAAAAAAAACTGGGTTGATTGGTAGAATTGAGAATTGATCATCCGTTGCTGAATTGAAGAGTTTTAGTGCTTAAAACTTTTCTTAATTATTCTACTGATTGGGATCTTTGATGGGTCAAATTCGTGGCTTAAAATTGTCAAAATTGTTGGGAGAGTTTGGTATTGAAAGTCAAAATTGTTGTTTGGAACCTGCTGATTGTTATTATTGGAGGCAAAAGTCAAGTTTATCTATTGTCTTGGTTGCTCGAAAATGCAAGGAACAAAGTTGACCGCCATCGAAGCTAAGCTTCGAAGCTTGTCAAAATTTTCAGATCTAAAATTTTAGAGAGTATTTAATGATTTGTGAATGTTTATGTATGTCTAAATTTATAGTTCTCTACTAATTTGAACTAATTTTCTTGTGAAAAAAAAAACTAAAAGTTTCATTGCAGCCATTAACACGACTCTTCTTTCTTTGAAGAACCCTAATTTGAAGAAGAGGCACTTAGAAAAAAAAAAGAGTATGTGTGTGGGGGTGGGGGTGGGGGGTGGGGGGTGAGGGGTCCTTTTTTCAGTTAGATTTTTGGTCCGGGGCGGGTTAGTCCGAAAATGGATACATATGGGTAGTTTTTTTTTATGTGAACAAGTGTTTTGAATTCGACAAATGACAAACTGCCACATTATTATTAGATAAATGGCCGTTAGTCACAAGAGTAGATTTGAGAGGAAAAGAAAACGTCAGGGCAATTTTAGCCTAATAGGTAAAAAGAAGATATATTTGATCCTAAGCCTGCAGCTTGAGGGTAGTTTTGGCTCTTTTCCATAGACGATATCCCATTGTATGTTGCTTTTGTCCATATTGGTTGAGTGTGACGTATGAATTCTAAGCTCAACTTTGAACCTCATATTTCTTATTAAATTTTACAAAGTCATACCTTTAATCTATTTTTCGCGCCTATATGCGTTATCTCAATTCATGGAAGAACCAATCAGTTCTTCCAGAAAAGAAAAGGAGAAGTAGATGTTTGGGTCGCTGATTTTATTTTTGGAGCATTTTCGTGGTCCTCATGATTCCTTCTTTGATCAAATATTGGGGGGAAATCAACGTCAAATCCTCATACTATAGACTGTAATTATAACCTCCTTCAGCACCATACAATCAACTTTCTTAACTTTGTCCATTAATAAAAGACTTTGTATTTGAATTACAAAGGAAAAGATTAACATGTGAGTGTACGTTAAATTTCTTGTTCTTTGCTTCCTTTAAAAGCCAATAGCACTTTCTTTTGTGAAATTGATGCAGATTTCAAACAAGTTGACCATCTTCTCTTGAAAACTTGAAAAAATTATAAGTACTTTCAAGATTTGATTTTACATTTTAAAATGTATCACCTTTTTTTCAATCCCAAACAGCTATAAGGTACAATTTGTCCTAAGTGTCTATTTTGGAAATAGCGTTCATAAATTAAAGAACCACAAAAGGTAGAAACACTCTTAAAATGACGAAGGGACATAATTATATAATTACTTTTCTTTTTACAAATATAAATTGCATCATCGTTCGAATATAAGTTATTTTGAAATTGTATCTTAACAGAAATAGTATAGTTCCAAATTTCACTACTATATTAGACTATTAGTATTAAGTCACAAATTAGATGATTTAGTCTTATATGATTGCTGCAATGAATGGAACCTGCGCTAAATCTAAAGACAACAGTTATTAATCACATAATAGCAAAAACTATAAGCTAACAAGAATCACACACCATGCAACTATCTGTCAACTTCTCCAAAACCATATATGTTGGTTGCTTTTATTCTTCCAAGCTTCTCTAATCAGAAAACAACAACTAATCAACCAATTAATGCAATTCGATGCCTTTGGGATATCCTCTTTCTTTTAGCTCAATCCAATGATGTTGATGTTTAGTCAGTCAAAATATCATGATCCGCCTCTCCTTAATCTGACTACCAATGACAATCTGATGCAAGAAAGGTTGGTAATTGGTGTAAAACTCCTTATTCTGAATGGATATGTTATGCAACAGACACCATATATAAATATTAGAAATGTTGTGCTAAAACATGATCTTGGTAGTTCCTATTAATCTGGCTTAAAAATTAGGTAACTTAGACTAAAATTGTTGTGTTGTAATATAAGGAAAAGTGAAATTCTATTCTTCAGGGCGGTTGGCAGAGATCTATATCGGGGAGATTGTTCGTTTGCATGGTGTCCCAGTTTCTATCATATCTGATAGGGGCACTTAGTTTACTTCGCAGTTTTGGAGGTCTGTGCAGCGAGAGTTAGGTACTCAGGTTGAGTTGAGCATAGCTTTCACCCTCAGACGGACGGACAATCCTAGCGCACTATTCAGATATTGGAGGACATGTTGCGTGCTTGTGTCATTGATTTCGGAGGGTCATGAGATCAGTTTCTACCGCTTGCAGATTTTGCTTATAACAACAACTACCAGTCGAGTATTCAGATGGCTCCATATGAGGCTTTGTATGGGAGGCGGTGTAGATCTCCAGTTAATTGGTTCGAGCCCGATGAGGCTAGGCTATTGGGGACAGACCTTGTGCAAGATGCTTTAGAAAAGGTAAAGGTGATTCAGGAGAGGCTTCACACAGCGCAGTCAAAACAGAAGAGCTATGCTGATAGGAAGGTCCGGGATGTGTCCAACATGGTTGGCGAGAAGGTTCTGTTGAAGGTTTCACCCATGAAAGGTGTTATGAGATTTGGGAAGAAAGGGAAATTGAGTCCTCGGTTCATAGGGCCTTTTTAGGTGCTTTGGAGGATTGGGGAGGTGGCTTATGAGCTTGCTCTGCCACCCAGCTTATCGAGTGTGCATCCGGTATTTTATGTTTCTATGCTCCGGAAGTATATTGGGGATCCGTCTCATGTTTTGGATTTCAGCACAGTTCAGTTGGATGATGATTTGACTTATGATGTGGATCCAATAGCTATTTTGGGTCGTCAGGTTCGAAAGTTGAGGTCAAAGGATATAGCTTCGGTGAAAGTGCAGTGGTGAGGTCGGCCAGTGGAGGAGGCTACCTAGGAGACCGAGCGGGAGATGTGGAGCAGATATCCTCACCTGTTTGAGGCTTCAGGTATGTTTCTTGACTCGTTCGAGGACGAACGTTTGTTTAAGTTGGGAAGGATGTGACGACCCGGCCAGTCGTCTCATGAGTTACAGCTCCGTTTTTCCTATTTCTACTTCTTTATGCTTTGTTTATCCGTGTTATGTGATATCGAGGTTGACGGATCGATTTCGAAAAGGATTTGGTAAGGTTTGAGGCACTTAGTCTCTTTAGAGTGAGTTTAAGTTGGAAAAGTCAATCGGATGTTGGCTTGTGTGTTAGAGGGCTCGGATGTGAGTTTCAATTGTTTGGTCAGCTTCGGGAGGTGATTTGGGACTTAGGAGCGTGATCGGAATGAGTTTTGGAGGTTCGGAGTAATTTAGGCTTAAATTGGCGAAATCGAATTTTTGGCAATTTCCGGTTGATATGTGAGATTTTGATGTAGGAGTCGGAATGGAATTCCAAGAGTTGCAATAGTTTTGTGGTATCATTTGGGACGTGTGCAAAATTTTAGGTCATTCGAACGTGGTTTGGTCGGGTTTTTGATCAAAAGCAGAATTTAGAAGTTTTTGGAAAATTAGTCTTGAATCCGATGTGTTTTGGTCGATTTGATGTTATTTGAGGTGTTTTGAAGATTGGTACAAGTTTGAATAAGGTTTTGGGATATTTTGGTGCCTTTGGTTGAGATCCCGCGGGCCTCGAGGTTATTTCGGCTGGTTGACGGGGAGTTTGAAACTTTGTTGCAGCTGCTAAATTTGTTGCTTCTGGTATTTTTGCACCTGCGGATTGGGGACCGTAGGTGCGATGCCGCAGGTGCGATAAGGAAGGTCGCAGAAGCGGAAATGCATGGGAAGGCAGGGACCACATATGCGGTTGATGGACCGCACCTGCGAAGGCGCAAGTGCGAAATGTTGATCACAGGAGCGGTTTTGGCCGTTAAGTGAAGAACTGCAGAAGCGGTTAATTGGCCGCATATGTGGTACCGCAGAAGCGGTGAATAGGGCCGCAGATGCGAAAATACCTGGGCAGAAGGTATAAATTGTGGCCTTCGCGATTTTGAGCTATTTTCACCATTTCTATCTTGGCATTGGAGCTTTTTGGGCGATTTGAAAGAGGAATTTCTAAGGAACTTCGTTGAGGTAAGGAATTTGGACCTAAAACTCGTTCCTATGCTATTATTTCATAGATTAGTGCGATGATTAATGGAATTTAAGGGCAAAAATTGGGGAAACTAGGGCTTTGAAACTTAGACATTTGCTTGAGGATTTGAAGGATCATTTGAGGTCGGATTTCAGAACTTTAGATATATATGAACTCGTGAAGAGATGAGGAATATATTAATGTAAAAATTATCGAATTCTGAGACATGGGCCCAGAGGTCGGGTTTTGGTAATTTCGGAATTTTTGGTATTATTTGATTATTTTCGCTTGGGCTTCGTTCTCTTAGCATATTTTGATGTCGTGATACTGATTTTGGATAGACTCGACTCGAGTGGAGGCTGATTCAAGGGGAAAAGGCGTCACAGAGTATTATTTTCACCGGTTTGAGGTACCATTATAAATCTGGAACTGAGGGTACAAACCCCGGTATTTTACTTGTTTTGATAAATACGGTGACACACATGCTAGGTGACGAGCGTGTGGGCGTGCACCCGTAGAGATTGTGACTTGGTCCATCCCGTAGCGACTATTAAGCCGCGTGTTTGATTTGGAACCTTATGATATTCCGCACTTTAGCTATTTATACTATATTATGGGATGTATGCCATGTCTGGGGCTTTGTGCCGACCTGTTGAGACCCTTAGGGGCATTTTTACTGTTTTTCCTCACTCTACTTGTCGAAAGCATATCCTCAGTCATATTTTACCTGTTTAAATGTTTAAAACTGGTTTTATCACTCCACTTCTAATTATGAGGTCTTTTTGGGTTGAGTTCCTTAATTTCTATTATTGTGCTTGAGAGGCTGTGAGGTTAATGACTGAGAGAGGTTAAGAACCTAATAGTGAAGATATTATATACTTATATGGATCGGGTTGCACGCCACAACGATATATATATTGGATCGGGCTGCACGCCGCAGCGATATATATATATATATATATATATATATATATATATATATATATATATATATATATATATATATATATATATATATATATATTGGATCGGGCTGCGCGCCGGCCGTAGAAGCTAGGCAAGCCACTAAACATAGAAAATTTCTAACTCTTTCATTTTTAACCTTTTTTAACAATCTGAATTAACAGATATCCAACATTTAGATATTAACGATAAATGAAATCAAGATCAAGCGGAAGACTTAATCTAATATAATAACCAAGACCAGTACGATAGTGACAACACACATCTCTACCCGGAATTCGATATCAAAATATCACGGACGGACTAAGATTATTACAACAAATGTCTAAAAGAAATACAATCTGTCTCGAAATCTAATGAAAACAAAATACATAATAAAGTAGAAGAGAACGCCGGGCGCGCGGACGCCTGCAGGACTACCTCGGGATCTCTGGCTGGACTGAAGGCAGGCTCCCCAAGTGCTACTGTCCAAAATCTGCTCCGGAATCTGCACATAGTGCAGAGTGTAGCATCAGCATAACCAACCCCATGTGCTGATAAGTGTCTGGCCTAACCCCTGCGAGGTAGTGACGAGGCTAGGACCAGACTCCGGATAAACCTGTGCAGTTATATAATATACAACGGAAAATAGAACTGAATAAACAATTAACATAGGAGGGGTACATGCTACGGGGAAAATATCGAATCCATCAGAAACTTAAGAGAAATATGAGAGAACAATTTAAGATTTACAACAAAACCATAATAACTCTATTGCGGCACACAACCCGATCCCTATCATTTAACACTGTTGCGGCGTGCAACCCGATCCATTTATATCATTGTTGCGACGTGCAACCCGATCCAAAATAACATCGTTGCGGCGTGCAACCCAATCCAACATAACATTGTTGCGGGGTGCAACCCGTTCCATATATAGTATTGTTGCGGCGTGCAACCCGATCCAACATAACAATTTTGCGGCGTGCAACCCGTTCCATATATAGTAATATTGCGGCGTGCAACTCGATCCAACATAACATTTATATACCTTTAGCAACAACCATACCAAGAGTCTCGGTAAGGGATCAATAATAAGCTACACTATCCCGGCAAGGGATTCGACAATAAAAGTAAATACGTCCCGGCAAGGGAGAAACACCTATAACCAATCTTAACCCAACTTCTACTCATCTCAGCTAACACCAATACTCAATCATAAGTAAGTTCCACGAAAACAAACTTAATCCTTGCTCAATATCGAGAATCATCAATTAAAGCATCCGTAGTACTATTTAAGAACACAAAATAAATTGCAATTTAAGACTCACGGTCATGCTCGACACCAACGTATAGATAATTGTCATCATGCCTATACGTCGTACTCAATAAGAAGCAAATAGCAAATAGGACACAACTCCTAGTCCCTCAAGCTAAGGTTAGACCGAACACTTACCTCGAACTTTCACGGCCAACTCAAGCTTCAAATACCGCCTTTCCTTTTGATTTTGACTCCAAATCAATTGTATCTAGACATAATCGACTTAATAACATCAATAAACACTAAATAATCCAATTCCAATGTTTAATTATAGCTTTCCCATTATTTTTTCCAAAAAGTCAAAAATTGACCCGGGCCCGCTTGGTCAAAATACTAGGTTCGGACCAAAATCCGATCACCCATTCACCCACGAGCCCGAATATATATTTTGTTTTGAAATCCGACCCCAAAACCAGGTCAAATTCCCAAATAATCAAAAAGCCCTAACTCTACCCAAATCCCTAATTTTCTACCCTTAATCTCATGTTTTAGGCTTAGAAATCTAGTGGGTGTTGATAAAAATGGAAGAAAACGAGCTTAGGATTACATATCTATGAAGCTATGGTGATGTTCCTCTTCATAAATTGCCCAAGAGGTGTGGAGAAGATGAAATTTATGAAAAATGGTGGAATTCCCGTAATACATTATGTTTTAGGAACTTAGAATAACTGGACAAATTTGCCCTATGCGTTCGCGATGAGCTAGGCCTAAGAGACCTTCGCGTTCACGGAAATGGGCTCGCGTTCGCGAAGAACTAACTCCTCGAGTCTTCGCGTTCGCGTTCGCGTAGGTATAATACCCTCTGCCCAGGCTCATAAGCCATCGCGTTCGCGTATGCTGGGTCGTGTTCGCGAAGGGTATCCCCCCTTAGCCTCGCGTTCACGTCACCAGCTTCGCGTTCGCGAAGAAGAAATTTGGCACCTGGGAGATTTGCCTTACGCGTTCGCGAGTGTGCCCACGCGAACGCGAAAAGAAAAATCCCTGGGCATTGAACATCAAAAAAACCTGCAACTTTTATGAGTTCAAAAACCTTTCGAAACACATCCGAAACACACCCGAGCCCTCGGGGCTCCAAACCAAACATATGTACTTACTCAAAAATATCATATAAACTTATCCGTGCGATCAAATCGCCAAATTAACCCCTTAAACAACGAATTAAACCTCAAAATCAATGAAATATTTCAAAACTTCTTAAAACATCAAATTTTGCATTTAAGGTCCGAATCACGTCAGACAGATTACCTTTCTTACGAAACTTCACAAAATTATCTTAAATCACATATAAGACCTGTACCGGACATCGAAACCAAAATACGGGCCCGATAACAATATGTTCTAATCAAAATTCATTTTTAAATCCTTTAAATAATTTCATAAAATAATTTTCTTTAAAAATTCTTTTCTCGGACTTGGGACCTCGGAATTCGATTCCAAGCATACACCCAAGTCCCATATTTTTCTACGGACCCTCAGGGACCATAAAATCACGGGTCCGGGTCCGTTTACCTAAAACATTGACCGAAGTCAAATTAATTTATTTTATAGTTAAAATTTATCATTTTTCACAGATTTTGACATATAAGCTTTTCGGCTACGTGTCCGGACTGCGCATACAAATTGAGGTAATGCTAAAAGAGGTTTTTAAGGCCTCAGAACGCAGAATTCAATTTAAAAACAAGGTCATCACACTGCCCGAGAGGCTATATTCTGAGTGATACCTTGCTGGAGGGGCCCAGTTATGATATTTTTACTGATTTCACTTTTTTTTTAAATTAAGCCTCTATTGGAAAAATTTCTATGTATATGATTTCAAGTGTTTAAACTGAAATTTGATGATTTTACGACGAAACTTGTTTTAAACTGTGAAATTGACCTGTTATCCTGTTGTTTCTTCAGTTATATGATTTTAACTGCTCGTCACTGCTTTCAGACCTTATTTACTTTAGTTACTTACTGAGTTGGCGTACTCACATTACTCCCTGCACCTTGTGTGTAGCTCCAGGTGCCCGAGTGGCAGAGTGAGGGTCCTCAACTGATCCAGAGGTTGCCGGAGATTTCAAGGTAGTTGCATGGCATCCGCAACCCTGTTTTCTCCTTCTTATCTTGTTCTTTTCCATATTTTCTAGACTTATGTTGTATCAGACAGTCAGTTATGTCGTAAGGGCTCTAGACTCGTGACACCAGATATTCAGGGCTGTGTAGTTTTCATGTTTATTTGACATTCCGCGTATGTAATTGTGTTTTAAACACTTATTATGAAAATTTGGTATCTAAACCTGTGTTAGAAAATGGTTTTATAAAAGGAACTTATTGTGGTTAATGATTTGGGTTGGCTTGCCTATTAATGTGGTAGGCGCCATCACGACCGGGTATTTGGGATCGTGACAATTGAAGAGAGAGATAAGAGGAGATATGTATATTGAAAGAATTAGGAAGCATGAAATGAGGAGAAATGTGAAAAAAAGGAAAGGATATAATTGAATCCCTTAATTACAACAACAACAACAACAACAACAACAACAACAACAACAACAACAACAACCCAGTATAAATCCCACAAGTGGGGTCTGGGGAGGGTAGTATGTACGCAGACCTTACCCCTACCCCGAAGGGTAGAGAGGCTGTTTCCAGGAGACCCTCGGCTCAAAAAAAGCAACAGGAGCCGATATATTAGTACCATAAAAATGCATAATAAAATAACAGCATAATAAGAGATATGAAATACAGAATACGAAATACGAAATAGATGACTGGTATAGTAAAACTAGCAGGTAAAGCCCAGCATCAATAGACGACCAATGACATTCTTAGTCTAACTCCTAACTGGCTAGTTTCACTCTATTGTGCTGTAGAAATATTCATAACTCTCCCCTAACCTACAACCTTAATGCACGACCTCCATAATTCCCTGTCAAAGGCCATGTCCTCAGTAATCCTAAGTCGCGCCATGTCATGTCTGATCACCTCTCCCCAATACTTCTTAGGTCGTCATCTACCTCTCCGCATGCCCACTACAGCCAGTCGCTCACACCTCCTCACCGGTGCATCAGTGCTCCTCATCTGAATGTGCCCGAACCATCTGAGTCTTACTTCCCACATTTTGTCCTCCATGGGGTCACGCCCACCTTCTCTCAAATATCTTCATTCCTAATCTTATCCATTCTTGTATGCCCGCACATCCACCTCAACATCCTCATCTCTGCTACTTTCATCTTCTGGATGTGTGAGTTCTTTACCGGCCAACATTCAGTTCTATATAACATGGCAGGTCTAACCACTACTCTATAAAACTTACCTTTTAGTAACGGTGGCACTTTCTTGTCACACAAGACTCCCGACGCTAACCGCCACTTCATCCACCCCACCCCTATACGGTGTGTGACATCCTCGTCAATCTCCCCGATCCCCTGAATAACCGATCCAAGGCACTTGAAACTACCCCTCTTGGGAATGACTTGAGAGTCAAGCCTCACTTCAACTCCCGCTTCCGTCGGCTCAACTCCAAATTTGCACTCGAGGTATTCTGTCTTCGTCCTGCTCAACTTGAAACCTTTAGACTCAAGAGCATGTCTCCAAATCTCTAGCCTCTCGTTGACGCCGCCTCGTGTCTCGTCAATTAGAATAATGTCATCAGCAAATATCATGCACCATGGCACCTCCCCTTGAATATGAGTCAGTGCATCTATCACCAGGGCAAATAGGAATGGGCTGAGCGCAGACCCTTGGTGCAACCCCGTAATAACTGGAAAGTGTTCAGAGTCGCCTCTTACTATCCTAACCCGAGTCTTAGATCCATCATACATGTCTTTAATCACCCTAATATAGTCAATCGGGACCCTTTTATCCTCTAAGCAGCTCCATAAGACCTCCCTAGGAACCCTATCGTTCGCTTTTTCCAGATCAATAAACACCATGTGGAGATCCTTCTTCCTATCCCTGTACTGTTCCAACATCCTCCTAATAATGTGGATAGCTTCCGTGGTAGATCGTCCCGGCATGAACCCGAACTGGTTGTCTAAAATAGACACCGTCCTTCGCACTCTCATTTCTACCACTCTCTCCCAAACTTTCATAGTATGACTTAGTAATTTGATGCCCCTATAGTTGTTACAGCTCTGGACATCACCTTTGTTCTTATACAACGGGACCATTGTACTCCACCTCCACTCTTCAGGCATCCTATTAGTCTTGAATATAACACTAAACAATGCAGTAAGCCATTCCAAGCCTGCTCTACCCACACACCTCCACAGTTCAACCGGAATTTCGTCTGGCCCGGTAGCTCTGCCCCTTCTCATCTTACGCATTGCCTCCATGACTTCATCGATCTCAATGTCCCTACAATTACTTAATTCATGGTGACTGTCGGCATTCCTCGATTCCCCAAGTATAATATCCTGATCCCCTTCTTCACTTAGAAGTTTATGAAAATAGGTCTGCCACCGCCTCTTAATCTGGTCATCTCCCATCAAAACTTTGTCGTCATCATCTTTTATGCACCTCACTTGGTCTAGATCCCGAGTTGTCCTCTCTCTTTCGCCTTAGCGAGTCGGAATAACTTCTTCTCCCCACCTTTGTTCCTTAGTTCCTCATACAGACGAGCAAAAGCTGTCATCTTAGCCTCCATCACTGCCATCTTCGCCTCCTTCCTAGCTACCTTATACCTTTGACCGTTCTCTCTCTTCTCCTCCTCGTTAGCGCTCCCTACTAACCGCAGTTAAGCCGCCTTCTTTGCTTCCACTTTACCTTGGAAAACTGCATTCCACCACCAATCTCCTTTGTGGCCACCATTGTGGCCCGTAGATATTCCTAACACCTCTCTCGCCGCCTTTCTTATACAGTCCGCCGTCGTCGACCACATTGTGTTTGCGTCCCCACTACTTCTCCAAGCTCCCATTGCCGATAACCTTCCTTCCAACTCCTTAGCTTTATCCTTAGTTAAGGCGCCCCACCTAATCCTGGGGCGTCCTTGTACTGACCTCTTCTTCCTCCTTATCCTAATACAAATGTCCATCACCAAAAGCCTATGCTGCGTTGAGAGGGTCTCACCTGGGATAACCTTGCAGTCCTCGCACAACCTTCTGTCGCATCTCCTGAGGAGGAGATAGTCAATCTGAGTCTTCGCCACCGAACTTTGGTAAGTAACCAAATGTTCATCCCGCTTCGTAAAACTCGAGTTCGCAATGACTAGATCGAAAGCCTTGGCAAAATCCAACAGCGTAATGCCCCCTCCGTTCCGCTCTCCGAAACCAAAGCCGCCATGCACCTCAGTGTACCCACCTGCAGATGACCCAATATGACCATTGAAATCTCCTCCTATAAATAACCTCTCAGAAGGCGGTATACTACGAACAATCTCATCCAACCCCTCCCAAAAGCGCCTCTTAATATCCTCATCCAAGTCTGCTTACGGTGCGTACGCGCTAATGACATTTAAAGTACCCTCACCCACCACCAACTTAATAGTCATTAGTCTATCATTCACCCGCCTGACCTCTACCACGGACTCTCTAAGATGGCTATCTACCAGGATACCCACTCCATTCTTACCCCTCAGGACACCAGAGTACCACAACTTATACCCATCCACGTTTTTCGCCCTCGATCCGACCCACCTAGTCTCCTGGACATACGCTACATTAATCTTCCTCTTCTGCATGATTTTCGCCAACTCTATGGATTTACTCGTTAGTGAACCTATGTTCCATGACCCGATTCTCAACCTATAGGCTCCCTTGCCCCCTCTACCTCCCCTGCTACCCGACCCACCCCCTGACCTCAGCCCCACACTCTGCCCCATCCGAGGACATGCCCTTATTCTATCATCCCAGAATGCAACCACTACACCTACAACAATCTAGAGAAGACTCGCTAGTGCACAACGTATACAAATCAAACTAGAAGGAAACAAGTGGTAACTAGTATCCTAGTTGAAAGGTTTAACTATTGCGAAGCAAAATAACAATAATTTAGCTAACACCAAAATTGAATCCCTTAATTAAAGGCATTAATAATGGGATGAAAGATTTTTAAGGGAGAAATGTATACAATTTGTAAGAAAAACCTAGATACTTTTTAAAAACTACAAAATCTAAAGAAAATAAATTAATAAGTTCTTATCATAGTATATATAGGAAAAACTCCCTTTTAAGTGATTGGGTGGGCATTTGTGTTAATTCTTCAAAGGAAAAGAAGCAGCATACCCCCTACCTTAGATATATAGGCCCATTTAGTTTTTAGCTAGAACAGCTCATACATCTCTAAATCACTAATTATAAACAGGTAAGGCTTTGCTAATCACAATTGAACAGAATCTTCCTGAACAAATTTATTTTTTTAACTATCCATTACAAGATTAGTGATTTTGAATGACAAAAATTAGTTTAGTGATTTTTGCCGAATATATCGTTGGTTGAAAAAGTGATCAATTACTTTAGTGAATGTTATCGAAAAAAAAAAAAAAATCTTAAGTTGAAAAACTTAAACTCTTGGTCTTGGCATGGTAACAAAAATTCTCTGTACGAGCGCTTTTCTCAATTAAGGCAACTCCACAAGAATTTCCAGAATTGACGACAATATTTATTTATAGAGCATATCTTAATATTTAAAGTCGTATTCAGATATCTTGAAAAAAATGTGCGTTTTTTTTTTTTTGGATAAAATGTGATTACGTTGTACGTCGTACTAATATGCTTGTACAATAAACTAAAATTCTTATTTGTGATTGATTGAAAGTTACAAGAATTCTAAAAAAGTGTTGATTTATTTCCCAAAACCGACCAGCTAAAATGATTGGGTAAACATTATCACCCTTCGCACAGTTCCTAATCAAGTAAAAATTATTTTCATTATCCATTCAAACTTTAATAACCAAAGTACACAATAACTAACTATATAATTTTTATTTACATAAATTACGATGAACGTCTATATGCAAACAATTTCTATGTTTATAATATATATTTAAATATGCTTTAAAAGGTAAGATGACTTAATTAGGGATAATTAAAAAGGTAACAATTCCTTCTGTACTTCAATCACCTTAATATACAGGAAAATGATATTGTATAGCCGCTCCAAAACAATAGTCGTACAATTGTATATTTTTTTGTATATATATATATATTTTTGTATGTTATATACAAAATATATACAAATTTTATATACTTTCGCAACTACCCGATGTAAATAGTTTCGCTCGTGGGGTAAAAGTGATTTTTGCCCTAATATATACATATCAAAAGTCAAAACATTAAAATTTTAAGAAATCTCTACAAACAAATGCATTCCCTATTTATGTACTCTTGTTGTCAAATTATAAAAACGTAAAACGAGTTTCTTTAATATTAAAAAAAACACATGTTATATGTCAGGAAGCTTATCCACCACAACACAAATAGACCCTCTTTTGTTTTTTGTTTTTTGTTTTTTTGTTTAGTGGAATTATTGACATTTTAATATACAGTTGGCATTCTTTTGGATTCCTATGCATTTCAAATAATTTTCTTGGTCAAATACTAATCCTCAAAATTGACGATTGGTGCAATGTGCCAAGGTATTTTTTTTCCTTCAAGAAAAATAAAATAATTACAACTAGTATATTAACTTTTCAATGGATGAGTTTGATAACACGAAAGTTCAAAATTCATCCGTGTAAATTAAAGTTGTAAGCGCAAAATTCATATTGAGCCACCATCCAAATGGCGTCGTACACGACTTTGAATGAAAAAATTTGTGAAGAAGGGAAATTGATGACTACTTGTTGGCCTCGAATTTTAGAATATTAATATTTCAAAATATTGACCAAAGTCATTGTATTCTATAAAATAGAATATATTCTAGTTGATCTGGATACCTTGAAAAAATTATATCCATTGGCATTTGCTCCAATGATACTAGTCTAGACGACTGATATTTTCTCTGTGATTGTGTTTCTATCATATTTCATTACAGTCGTTTTAGCAACCTATCGAGATTATTTTTCTGTCTTTTTTAAACCAATATAATCAATACCTTTAAACATACGTTAATATGAGAACACTAACAAAATAATTAGCTACACAAATCTCTTGATGACATTACTATCAGGCCAAAGTATTCGTTGGCTTTGTTTAGTTATCTTAGAAAAGTCTAAATTGAGCAGGTATATATCCATATGTAAATTAAAAGAATATAATTCATGAATGATTAGACGTTTTTAAAGAAATAAAAGCTTGGCTGCAAAGTAGGATAAAGATATTGACGGTATTTTGGCATTTAAGTTTTTATATATTTTTGTCTTTTGTTTTTCTTATTTAACAACCCAAGTATGGACTCTCTTCTGGAACTCGCTATCTGTCTTCTTCAACTTATCTGTTTATATTTGCAAAGTCGATCGATGTTAGTTGTAATAGTGAAAATTGAAATTTATACTGTAGATTTTTATTAGAGTAGGAAAATGTTTTTTCTTAAAAAACAATTAGATTGGAGCAAGTTTTTCTACTTGGTTAAATTGTTATGAGATCAAATTATTCATTGTTTTATTACTTTTATGTATCGTGTTAGGCAATTCAACTTTAAAATAAGTGGAGATGGCTTATGTTGAAAAACTTGATCAGAAAATGGAAATGAAAAGTACTACTGCATATTTTAAAACGCACCCCTTAAGAATAGTCTGAGCACGTAACAATAGTCATTTAAATTTTTTCTGAATCAACTGCTATTTCTGCATGAAAGCGAAAGTGACGGGTATGTACGTGGGCTCAGACCTAATAAATAAGTGTGATTTATCTGTAAAAAAAAAACAGTGTGATTTATCTGTAAAAAAAAAAAGATAATTGTTATACTGTCATTTGTTATGAATTTCATGATATATATATATATATATATGCATTGTGATGCGGTTAAGACCTATTTGATGAGCTGAAAAATTGGAGAGCAAATGAGCTGAAAAATGAACTAGAATTAGCTCGATTGAGAAGAGAGAAGAAAAATGAACTAGAAGATTCTGGAACAAAGGCTCCATTGGAGAGCAAATGAGCTGAAAAATTATTCTCTCTAATCTGCTAACTGAATACAATGACACGTGTCTAATATATATACACTACGACTAAGAGCTAGCATAATCAATCTTAATACTTCTGCTACTTCACTAACAACCAATCCCATAATTAGTTATAATTAACATCCTAACTAATTTATTAACTAACTCACTGACTCACGTGATAGTCACGTGCTGCTTCTCTCTTCAATACTCCCCCTCAAGCTAGGTGGTACAAATAGATTGAGCACTCCTAGCTTGCTCATCAAGTACTCGTGTTGTGATCTCCCCAGTGCCTTTGTGAACAGATCTGCTTCTTGATCCTTAGACATCACATATTTGGTTCTGACTATCCCTTGTTGAATCCTTTCTCTGATGAAGTGTAGGTCTATCCTTTGTACGCTCATGAAATATGGGATTTGCAACAATTTGAATTGCTGCTTTGTCGCCACCGTGCAGCTCCACTGGCAGTTCAACTTTTGCACCCAATTTTTTACAAAGTCCTGTCAACCATAAGATTTCTGCAACTCCTGCTGCCATGCTCATGTATTCTTCCTCTGTCGAGCTTCTCGTGATTGTGCATTGTTTCTTTCGATTTCCATAACAGTAATGAATCTCCCAATTTCATTACATATCATGTTACTGATCTCCTAAAAACTGGGCATGATGCCCAATCAGCATCACAAAAGGTTGTGAGCTTTGTGGACTATTTATAGCTCATTAGCAACCACAGTCGTAGAGCACCTTTAATATATCTAACAACCCTGACTGCAGCTTCCATGTGTGATTTCTTTGGACAGTGTGAACTAACTTAGTACATGAACTGCATAGCATATATATCTGGTCTAGTCATGGTAAGATACAATAGTTTCCCAACTAATCTCTGATATGGTCCTGAGTCTGCCAGTTTCTCATCTTCTTTATAGTTCATATGATGATCATACTCCACAGTGGTGAATCTCTGGTTGTATTCCATTGGTGTGGCCACTGGTTTTGACCATGCTAATCCAAGTTCAGCAATTAACTCCATTACAAACTTCCTTTGATTCATCAGTATTCCTTCTTTGGACCTTGCTATCTAAATCCCAAGGAAGAACTTTAATTCCCACAAGTTTTTGATTTTGAAATTACTCTGTAGTATGGCTTTTACCTTCAGAGATCTCTCCTTCATCATTTTCAGTTATGAGAAGATCATCTACATACACTAAGATGATTACTAGTTTTGTCCCTTGCTTCTTTGTGAACAAAGAGTAATCAAAGTGACTCTGCACAAAACCTGAATTGAGTAGTGTCTCAGTTAATTTTAGGTTCTATTGTCTTGAAGTTTGTATTAGACCATACAGAAATTTATGCAGCCTGCATACTTTCTCCACCTGACTAGGAAATCCCTGAGGTAAACATATATAGACCTCTTTAATGAGGTCTTCTTGTAGAAATGCATTATAAACATCCATTTGATGTAGATTTCAATTGTTTGCTGCTGCCAAAGCTAGAACCACTCTTATTGTCACCATCTTGACTACAGGAGAGAATGTTCCTTGGTAATCTAGCCCTTCTATTTGATTGTATCCTTTGGCTACTAGCCGTGCCTTGTATCTTTCAATCTCCCCATTGGCCTTATACTTTATCTTGAACATCCATTTACATCCAATAGGAGTCTTCCCTGTTGGTAAGTCTACCAAGGTCCAAGTCCCATTTTCCTTAAGTGCATTCAGCTCTTGAGTCATAGCATCAATCCATTTGGGGTCTGATGCAGCTTCCTCATAGTTCACAGGCTCCTTAACGCTGGTAATGTTGGACAAATAAGACTGGTATTTAGTTGATACTCCTACATGGCTTAAATAGTTTTACATTGGATACTTGCAAAGCTATTTGCTAGCTGATGTTGTTTGTAGACATAATTATGCATCCACACAGGTTCCTTAGAAGTCCTAGCTGATTTTCTGAGCTGATTTTCTACAGGAACAAATGTGTCTTGTTCGGAAGGAAGTAGTTGCTGAGTTTGTGTGTCTTCAAGGGGCAGGGAATATGGTGATGACGTTTTGTATCAGCAGCATTGTTATCTACAATAGGTGGTGTTGCTGAAAAGGGTGTGTCATCATCTGGTGATCCTGCTGGTTCTGTGATATCTGCACTGTGATGTGGCATTGCATCCGTAATGGCTGGAGAGTCTAGCACACCATTAGGAAAGAGCTGTAAATTTTCTTCCTTAAGTAATTGTAATGGGAAGATATGTTCCATAAACTTGACATCCCCGCTGACAAAGAAAGAGTTAGTTAAAATATTATACAGCCTGTAACCCTTTTAGGATGAAGAGTATTCCATCAACACAGCTCCAATTGATCTAGTTGCAAACTTGTCTCCTTCTCCTACTATCTTAGAAAAACAAAAACACCCTATGATTCTCATATACTGCAGAGATGGTGTTCTCCCATACAACACCTCAAAGGATGACTTTCCTGATAGAGGCAGTCTATTTATCATATAAACAACTGCCTGTACATATTCCCCCCAAAGTTTGAGAGGCAAAAAGCCTTGCAATCTAATGGCCCTAGCCACTTCCAATATGTGCCTTTGCTTTCTTTTCAATACTCTATTTTGCTGTGGGGTGTAGACGCAAGAACTTTGGTGGATCATTCCATAAGAATGAAACAAACCATTGCATTCAGAATTAAAAAATTCAGATCCATTATCACTCCTCAAAATTTTCACAGTCACATCAAATTGAGTTTTTATTAAGGCTAGAAATTATCTCAAACATACAACCGCATGACTCTTAAGCCTCAACAAGTAAATCCATATCATTCTACTATAGTCAACAACTACAGAAGGAAAAATCTATCTCCAGTATGAGTTTGTACTCTATATGGACCCCATACATCTACATAAATCAACTAAAAAGGTTTACTTGATCTGTTTATACTCTTTGGAAAAGGCAATCTGCCTTGTCTAGCCAAAAGACAGATTATGCATTCCTTTATTCCATCACTACTAGCTTTGAACTTCATGTTTGGAATCTATTTTACCACTCTATCTCGAGCATGCCCAAGCCTTCCATGCCATACTTTCAAATCCTTCTCTTGTATGGAATGATCCTGAAGGTGTACAACTGCAGCCCTGGCTTCAAATTTCTGATGCTGCAAGTTGTACAAACCCTCCAGCTCCTTACCAACCCCCTTCACCTTCCTAATGTGAAATTCATGCATTATTCAAAAATCAGGATAAAAGGATATAAAACATCTTAAGTCCCTTGTAAGCTTGGACACAGATAGCATGTTAAATTTAAAGTTTGGAATATACAGAACATAACAACAATATTTTCACCAATTATACTCTCTCTTGTACATTCAACATCAAGTGAGGTCCCATCAAGTAAGTATATCTTTGGTGCATTGCCTAAACTACCTGTGTTTATCTTGTCAAGTAGCTCTCTAGTGTGAACCATATGATTGGTTGCACCAGAGTCTACTATCCAATTCTCATTTTTAACTGATTCATTTGTGACAAAAGTCTTTGTTGTACCTGCAGAGTCTTTTGTGTTTTTACCTGTGTCCTTATCGATCAACTTTAAGATCTAATCGTATTGCTTCTGAGTGAACATGATTGACATTCTTTGTGCTAGATTGGCAATAGGTGTGTTCATCATCTGTTGTCCTACTTGTGAAGCTACATTGGCCATTTGCTTTGTCATTGACTGTTGTCCCTCTTGTGTAGTTGCATTAGCCATAGGTCTTTGAGGAAAACCTGTAGCTTGAGGAAAGCATGTTGCTTTCTTCCTCATTTTGAAGTCATCTGGGTATCCATGTAGTTTGAAGCAGGTATCTCTTGTGTGCCCTTTATAGTTGCAGTAATCACAGAACAGATTCCCTCTTATGGGCTTATAGTTTAGTTATTTCCTGAGTTCATTCTTTTGTTGGTGAATAATGATGTTCTATCTTCTATGTCTACAGCCTGGGAAAACTTTCCTAAAGTTGAATAGAAATCAAGGAACTGCCTGGAGTCGCAAGGCTGTGGATACAAAGGATGGTAATGATCTACGATCATTCCTGTGCTTGTTCCACATGAAGTTTCTTCTCCAATTGCCATAGTTGACATATTCAATTGAATTAACTCTTCGCTTCAATGACTTACAGACTCACTAGTTGCAAATCAAAAAGAAAAACAAAACCTAGGTTAATCGATCAAGAAAAGCTCGAACAATCAGCAACAAAGCATCTCTACAAAAAAACGGAGGAGATCGATCACAACGAGCATGTATCTAGCTACCGTGCTCTGATACCATGATGAAGATCAAATATTAGCTCGATTGAAAAGAGAGAAGAGAAATGAACCAGAAGGTTCTAGAACAAAGGCTCCATTGGAGAGCAAATGAGCTGAAAAAGTATTCTCTCTAATCTAACTAAATACAGTGATATGTGTCTAATGTATATACACTACGACTAACAGCTAGCCTAATCAGTCTTACTACTTCTGCTAATTCACTAACAACCAATCCCATAATTAGTTATAACTAATTTCCTAACTAACCCACTGACTCACGTGATAGTCACGTGTTACGTCTCTCTTCAATACTATTTAATTAATTCAAATGCAACTTTTCTTTAGATATTTTTATTTAAGTATTCATTCTTTCACATTTTATCCGGTACAAAATAGTATTGCAGAATTTAATATCAGAAATCAAATGTTTCATACCAAGAACCAAATTCTGTACTCTGTTATTACATTACGTATAGGAGTGTACATAGGTCGGGTTGGTTCGGATTTTACGATTATCCAACCAAACCAATTGTGTCGGGTTATTAAATCTAAAGACCAAACCAAACCAATAAAACTCGGATTTTTTAATCTCGATTTTTCTCGGGTTTTCTCGGGTTTTCGGATTTTTCGAATTTTTTTCCGGTAAAATCTTCGTAAGACAAAACATATAACTTGTGCTCAAAATATTTCTTTAATCCTAGTAAGATACAACTATATAAAGTATTTTCCAAGAAAATAATACAAAATATGAGATGTGTCATGGCATTATCCTAAAATATTCAACAATAAAGACAATAAAATTATGTAATATAAATATTGCTAATTAAAAAATTATAATAAAAATAAACATAATCTAAAAGTACTAAGTCATGCTAAAGTAAGTAGACTAATAATGGCGTATTAATTACATGACTAAACGCTAAAGAAAATATAAAAATAGGTTATGCATTTTTATCTAAATTATTGTAAAACAAAAAATAGATATTCGATACATTCCCGTTCGTAGTATTGACTATTGAATTGCATGTCTTTTGTTAGCATTAGTATTGATTTGATTTTGGTTTGGGCTTTTGTTAGCATTATTTAATTTACTAATAATAATGGTTATAAAACTTATTGGAACAGTCAAAAGTTCCTAAGTCCAACCTTAAAATAATATCTTAAAAGATAAAATTATGAAAATTTTTAAGAAATATTTATAAATTACATCACAATAAATATATTTATATATTAAATATATATATAATTTCTATATATATAATGTCGGGTTGGTTTAGTTTCGGTTTGACTTTCTTTAGTTAAAACCAAACCAAACCAATTATGGTCGGGTTTTTTTTTACAACACCAAACCAAACCATAGTCGGGTTTTTTTCTCGGTTTGATTCGGATTATCGGTATGGTGCAGTTTGTCGGTTTCCCTTGTACACCCCTAATTGCGTGGTTAAAACTAGGGGTGTTCACGGTTCGGTTTGGTCGGTTTTTGATTAAAACCAAAACCAAACCAATTTAATCGGTTTTTAAAATTTTAAAACAAAACCAAATTAAATACAAACCATCGGTTTGATTGTTATTGGTTTGGTTTTTCGATTCTTAGTAAGCTAATGATAAGTCGATAATAGTAAAACAACGCTAGACAACAATCTGAAAATAATTTGCTAAATTTATATTTTTATATATATATATATATTTCTTTCAGAACTAAAAGTTTATTTACCTATTTATATGAAAAGAATGAACAAAAATCAAACTAAAAGTTTGCTTTCTCAAGCTTTAGCCATTGTTGTCTTGCAATTTGAATTTATTTTCTTTACTCTTGTGGTGGTTTTTTTTTATTTAACTATTCTGTTAGGCAAAAGTATGTGCGGAGGGTTAGAGAATTAGAGTCTCTTAATGAAAAGAAAATTGGTCGAGTCCTATTGTTTTGGGTTTAGGCAATCTTTTAAGATATAAAAGGATAAACCAAAATTCAAAATAACAATTAAAATGCATAAAATATTTAAAATTATTTACAAAAAGATATTATATTGTATATACATAATTATTAAATTTTGTATATAATTAGTCGGTTTGGTTCGATTTATTTTTTGGTTTTTTTAAAATAGAACCAATACCAAACCAAATATTATTAGGTTTTAAAATTTAAAACCAAAATCAATTCAAATCAAAAAAAATATCGATTTGGTTCGATTTTCGGTTTGGATCGATTTTCCGTCAAAACGTGAATACCCCTAGTTAAAACTTCTTCATGGAAAAGTCTAGATTGGGTGGTGACAGAGATTCAGACGACATGATATCATTTCTACATTTTATTGTTCTTTCTTCTCTCCAAGTTAAACAATTTTAAACTGGGAGTATATGAAGTCTAATTTTTTCGTCTACGTCGTACTTTCAATCGTCATAAACAATTGACAGTGTCCGATTTTAAATGAAAAAGCGGATCAGCTCACATTAAAATATTAATGCAAAAATGGTTTTAGCCCCGTTTGCCCATAAAAAAATGTAACTTTTTCTTCGTTTTTTTTTTCTTTCACTTTTTTCGAAATTAGTATTTGGCCATGAAAATTTCAAATCCAACTTAAAGTTGAATTCCGGAATTTTTCGGAATTCGTAAAACTCAAAAAAGTTATTTTCACAATTTTCATTCCAAACCGCTCACAAAAATTTAAAAACAATTCTAATTTGTATTCATGTCCAAACACAACTCCAATATCTAAATACCATTTTTAACTTGAATTTTTTTTCGCTTTTATTGGAATTCACAATTCTGATTTCCAAACGTCCACTTAGACTTTAGCTAATTAAGTCCTCAACTATGCGATTATTTGTACAAAAGCTTTCAGTCACATATATATGCAACCAATCATCTCAAACTTACCATCAAAGGGTTATGGTGGGATGCAGAGCCGGACCCAAGATTTGAGCGTGATGGAGACATCATTGTATGCTAATCATTAGCGATAAAATTCAGCGTACAACTCTTTGAAAACTTAATATTGTGATGACTTATCATTCAAGTATAAACAAAAAGAAGTTCTAAAGAAAAAGGAAGCACTGAACAAAAAGAGATTTTTTCGCGAAATGGATGCTATGGAAAGGGAAGGTGTTTGATTAATCATGTTTCACACTTTAAATTTCTAGTATTTTAATAATAAAAAAGGGCGAGTAATCAAAAGGGTCGTTCAAACTTTAAATTATCAAAATTTACTAAAGAAATCAAGATTATGGATATGTTAATAGTCAAAGAACTGAAGAAGAGTTTCAAACTCGTAGTTGCCGTTGCCGAGTCGGAGTCATGGTTGAAGAAGGTTGTGGTAGAAAGATTTGTATTTTTTTTTTATTTGTGAAGCGATAAGTTGTAATTTGAGGCTTTTAATTTTAAGGTAGGTATTTTAAAAAAATAAAACTAATTACGTTGACTATTATGTATTAGTACCAAGCTATAGTTGAATTCCAAAAAGAAGATAAAAGTTGAAAATAAAGCAAGTTGCTAAGTATTAAGTATAAAAACTGTTGTATTCCGAGAACCAAAACAAAAAGGATAAAAGGCTGAAGAAACGTTCGAACCCACGTCCATCCAGCAAAGGATGCAAACTTAAATGCCAAATGCAACCACTTTTCCATCCGCTTTTTGTGTCTAGGGGCACACCTTAAATATTTAAGGGGTTCCATATATATATATATATATATAACACATATATATTGTATTTTTGTCGAGGCTAACAGGTTCATGTGACCCCTCAAGCCATTACGTCGGTCCGCTTCTGGTGGGATGAATAATATACGCTAACTATAGGTGTTGGATTAGATCCTGTAACTTGTAAGTGAAAAAAAAACTAAAAGAACTATCTAAATTGTATATTGCGAATTATTTTTGTAGCAAGACAACGTGAGTTTCGATTACACTACATCATAAAGAAACAACACGTTTAATGTACTTATTTTTTATGCGTAATTGAAGTTGTCATTTGTACTAGTTGGTAAACTATACGTACCTTTAGTCACTATGGAGTTTAATTAAGAGAAAAAAAAAATATTTAACAGTTTTAAAACTTATGGTCTTAAAAAATTAAAAGGGTAAGACGATAACATTTATGTGTCTCTAAAAGTTTCTCATTAAGGGTAAAATAAATTTTAAAATTAAATTATTTTCAAACATAAAAATATGTAATTCTTTCTAATAAGGAAACTGTATACAAAAATTGAATGGAGGGAGTGTATATATCAACAACAATAATAACGGCCCAGTATAATCTCACAAGTGAGGTCTGGGGGTAATATGTACGCAGATCTTACCCCTACCCCGAGGAGCAGAGGGGGAGTGTATATATCGTCACATGAAAATAATTTTCAACCTTTTCTTTTTATTCCGTCTGATATTTTTCTCTTCGCGGTCCTTTTCCCGTGTACGGTATTAATTCCTACCTCTCAAATTTCAAGTGGAACTGATCCGTTTGGCTACAATTGTAGAATTGTCAAAGGCATGCATACAACATGGTCTGTTATATTTTTGCTAGGAACTTGCCTTATTCTTCTGTTACTTATTTCTATAAATAGAAAGGATGCTGCCTCCTTATTTACTCCAAAGTGATATTTCTCGTATTATAAACTAGAAAAAACAATGTCTTTGGTTATGGCATCCCTTAAGAATCTTTTGCTCTCCCCTCTTCGTGGTTTCATCCACAAAGATTTCCATGATATCTTTGAGAGAATGACTCTCTTGGACAAGCTTTTTTTTCTGGTAAATTTTCACTTAGTTAATTATTCTGCCCTAATTCTTGATTGCCGTAATGTTTTACTTCATCAGAAAAATCTAGATTTTACCTTTTGAACTAATGGGAAGAATGCCTCCTACGATAAATTTGCGCTGCTTTTGGTCCTTTTTGCTAGTATTATTATTTTTTAAAAAAGTACAAAGATCAAAGTTGAAAAAAGAAGGACTATCCTCTAATTTTTGTTATACTTTACACGTTAAAGTACAAACTTAATACTAAAATAATCTCTTACCTCTAGTTTGGAATTGTATTTTAGTTTGTTCTTCTTGCATGCCACACCTCTTCCTCTGCTTCATTATTTTTTTTTAAAATATTTTGGGTAATGTACGTTTTAATTATTGTGACATGCATGCAGATTGTTCATTTCGTGGATAAGCTGAATCTTTGGCACCGGCTACCAGTGTTCTTGGGGCTGCTTTATCTTGGAGCGCGGCGGCATCTGCATCAGGAATACAATTTGATCAACGTCGGCAAAACACCGGTCGGCGTCAGATCAAATCCGGCCGATCACCCTTATCGAACTGCCGACGGTAAATACAACGACCCCTTTAATGAAGGTGCAGGCAGTGAACTTTCATTTTTTGGGAGGAATATGCTACCTGTTCATCAGCATAACCAGGTATATTAGTTAGGCTCTTGCCCTTTTTATTTTTTGAGGTTATTATAGATATGGTTTCCCACTTTAATTTCCCTCATGTCTTAAAATTTAGCAATTATCCAATAATTATAATCTTAGAAATGCAATGTGTATTTGACTTCTAAATTATCCACCTCCTATTCGATCTATAAAATTCATTTATATCATTTTTTTGAGTTTTTCCTTTTCACACTATTGGTTAACTTGACTTGTTCTTTAATTTCTTTTCCGACACCATTTTTTTTTAATGTTAAGAGTTTTACCTATAATTTGGTTTGCCCTCTCTTTTATTTTAATTTCGTTGGCAGATTTTGAGTTATGATTGTCATTTATACAATTATTTTATTAGAAAGCAACTTTAATTTTTTCCGTTCTTAGTTTTGTTATTTTGTTAATCGAATCTTCTTTTCTTTGTTCAAACTTACTAATAGATCTGTATGATTATTATATGTATTTACTTTCTAAATATAAATACATCATATATGTATATATTCCAACAAGTTAGATGAAAAAAAGAAATGAAAGAATACATCATGATACTGGAAAAAATAAATATACAAATTAAGAAGATGAAGTTTACTGTAACGGTGAAAGTAAACACTTGCATTTTTTAAATCACTATTTTAGCTAGCGACTAAATTTTGAGATGGCAAGAGAAAATATCTATAGTTAAAAATTAAAAAACTGGATTCCAAATTTTAAAAAAGAAGAAGTAAATATTCGAACTAAGTCAAGAGAAATGAATACATAGTACGTAGGCAAAAAAATAACTTTTACCTACCTAAATAGTACTAATTATAATTTTCTGTACCCGACAAAAAAAAATGAATGTACAGTGGGCAACGTACAACGTTAGTGCATGCATGGTCCCAATTCGCCAAACTTAATTTCAGATTTAAAACCGTCTTAGGGGACCAGTACTTGCTCAATAGAAACAACAGTGCTCATAATATCTCTGTAGTCTTAGGCTATACTACTAATTAGAGCAACACAAGCTAAGTTGGTAGGTTTAAGCCCCCACCCACCCATTGCTGAATTAAGCTAGTCAAATAAGCAGATTACTTGTATAGCTACTGACTTTATTATTAGTTAAACCATGCTTATATGCAATTAATTGCCTCTATGGTGTATGGTGTAGTGGCGGATTCAGAATTTTAAAGTGATCGGTACTCGCCGATAAAAAATTCGAAAGAAGAGAAAAAAGGAATTTAGTTGTGGGTGCTAACTCTATATTTATCTAACTATTTTTATAATTGTCTATGTAAATTTATTAAATCTGGTTAAACATAATGAATGCTCAAGCACCCATAAATGTCCATGTACATCCGCCACTGCTACAGTGAGGGGGAATGTATAGGTTTAGTAATCTTTTATAGGTGACATAATTAACATATAATGTATGAGTTTAAGTTATATACGTTACGCCGCCACTGCTACAGTGAAGGGGAATGTATAGGTTTAGTAATCTTTTATAGGTGACATAATTAACATATAATGTATGAGTTTAAGTTATATACATTACGGTGGATGAACTTTGCATTATCAATCTAATATCGATAACATGTTATTGCAGTTTTTTATTACACGCTATTTTCCAGGTTATAGTATCATGCTTGATTATATAAATAATTTAAACAATAGTAGTGTTTATAACTTAAAGGCTATATAGCAGTAAATATTGATAGCATTAATTATAGCAACGGTATGGAGACGAAGTTACTCTTTCAATTCCTTGCTAATGATCATTTCTAGTTCACTAGCTGTTATGGTGGTATGGGACTCTAGATATTGGTAATTCTACTTCCTTTGCCGTGCACTCACAAGCTAAGATGAAGCAAAAAAAAAAAAAAAAAGGGGGGGGGGGGGGGCGAAGAACCTACCAGAGCACTAGGATGCTAGTAACTAGTACTTCCTCCAACTTATATTATCAATCGTTATTATTAAAAATACTTGTCTCAAATTATTTGTCATTTTAGAAGTTCAAGACAAAATTGATTATCTTTTTCTTTTTTTACCCTTAGTAATAATTATTCTTAAAGACTTATACATACACCTAACTTTATTCAAATATTAATGAAGAAAGATTAAATATTACGACATGAATTAAGAGTAAAGTAATCAAAATCTCATCCTAATTAATTTTTCTTAAACAACGTGTACAAGAGAATCATGATCGATGATATGAGACGGAAGGAGTACAGAGTACAGGTTTACGTTAAACTAGCAGACGACAAGCTAGGTTGAATAAGACAGCTCTTTTTGGGTTTGCTCCCCTTTTCTAGCTCATAAATTATCTTATAAATAACTTAATAATGATAACGTTGAGAATTTACGAAGAATTGATGAAGAATATTACTAGGGTTTCATATGAACTAAAGAGAAAAGCTTCAGGAGAGAAAACCCATCTTCTTCTTTTTTTTCTCGAATGAATCTTCTAGTCCAATGGACCAATACAATATTCAGTCGACTATCTATACATGGGCAAAACTGGAAAAGAAAAAGAAACACTTAACTACTTGGGCTATTAACCAGTATACTATAGAATGAAAGAATAGCTTTTTATGTACCTATACATTATTTGAAACCTTATTACGAAAAATATTTATGTTTTGATATTTATCCGACTTAAACACGTTTTAGTTACAAAATATATACAATCCACATATATATACAACTAATTATATATTATACAACTTATCTACAATTTTCATATATTATTTCTACCCAGTTATATACAACTACAATAACATACAACTTAACTACAATTTTTATACAATATTGTTCAACTTTCATACAATATTTAAATTAAAAAAATATATATAAACAATATAATACAATTTTACTACAATTTCGTAAGTATAATGTATGCCATGTCTTTTTCTTCTTCGAGTTCCAATCTGAAATTCAGCCAAAATCAAGTCTAATCTTCACCAAAGCACCCTCAAAATTGAGATATAAACTCCAAACCATATTCTCAATTGTTTGCAACAACACCCAATCCAAACAAATAATATTTTTTAAAAACCCAATTCGAATTCAAAGCTTCAAAACTTTTTAATGATTATCAATTGTGGAATTGCTGCTCTCTTTTCCTTTGTTTTACATTACTGGAATTAGGGATTGAGAGATAGAGAGAGACGTAGAGAGAATTTCTAATTGTTTGCAATAACACCCAATTGAAACAAATAATATTTTTTGAAAATCCAAATTCGAATTCAAAGCTTCACAGCTTTTTAGTGGCTGTCAATGATGGAATTGCTGCTCTCTTTTTCTTTTGTTCTACATTATTGAAATTAGGGATTGAGAGATAAAGAGAGACGTAGAGAGAGAGAGCGCATGAGGGAGAGAGAATAAGGATGATAAATAATTGATTCCTAATATAAAGTGATACTTATTTAATTCCTAAAATGTATATAATTGATCAATTTATATATAGGAGGTAATTAAATTGAAACTTGAGTAAGGAAAGTAATAAAGTTTTCAATAGTGTATAAGTATGTAAAAATCCCATGCAAGAATAGTGGACCTGGCCTAGTTACGAATAAATATATAGCTTGGCCGAACTTTTGGTGACCCCAACTCCAATAGCTCCAATATACATAATTATATAAACATTTTACATTGTTAATGCATATAAAAGCATAATGATGTCTATGTTGTAGTGTTTATTCAATAAACTAAACGCTCACCAAATTCGTACAGTTAGTAATTAATTCAGAGTTTGGCATTTATTTTTGTTAAGGCAAAATCAACAAACCTAATTTGTAGAGGTATACATATAATTAAGAGAATTACTTTAGTATATAATGGGCTCTAAGCTGTTTTTCCTTTTTTCCTCTCAAAAAATAATGAAGAGATTTTTACATGCTTGGTCCCTTTTTAAAAATTATTATCATAAATGATAGTAGACTTTGTTTATTCCAAAAATAGCACTTTTTTTTTTTCTTTTTTTACTTTTTAAGCACTTTCATTTTGATAACTCCATTAACTAAAGGATCCCTCTACATTAATACACTTTTTACTACATTTCCTTTTCTCTCACTCTTCTATAACTTCTTTTTTCTCTTCCATAAATAACACTTACCCAAATATATCAAAGATTCTGAAAGAAGAATATCTCAAAAATAATTCTCTCTACACAATGAGAATTTTAGTATTTCTTTCTTTTTTGAGTTTTAAACTTTTTTCTGTACAATTTTATTTTAAATTTTTTTCTGTACAATTTTATTTTAACTAAAAATATACATTTAACATATTTCAAGTATATTATATTTGTGATAATTTACAATGTAAATATTCCATCAATATATATATATAAATAAAACTTATATATACATCATACTACATTATTATATTGATATTATTCAAAGTATATTGCTAGCATATATCTTACATAAAATTTAATCTAAAATATTAGTATGCCACTAATATGTATATAGAAGAAAAAAATATGTCACATATACTATTTATATACGGATAATTTGTACAAATATGCATGTTATATTAGTGCAAAATATAAATGGCATATTTATAATATCTCTTTAAATATAAATAAGTGTATAAATAACATATGCATATATACATAATTTTTCCTAATAAATACATGATTTATAGTATACCATAAACATACATTATATTTTTTTTTCACGAAATATTATTTTATTCCATTGGAATATACAAATATATAATTTTGCTAGGATTAAGTTGAATAAAAAGGTCCATGTGTAAAAAGGGAAAAAATTATTATGGAATGGGTCGATGATATATAATTAAATATAAAGACATATATAAACAACATATGCATATATATATATATATATATATATATATATATATATATGAATTTGCCTAAAAAATATATGATTTATAATGTAGATATACCACAAACATACATTATAATTTTTTCGTAAATATATGTATTTTATTTTGTTAGAATATAAAGATGTATAATTTGCTATATTACATTATATAAAAAGGTCCATATATGGAAAGGAAAAATCTGTTATGGAATGGATTGGTTTCTAAAAAAAATATAAAACATGGTATAGAATGGAGAGAAAAAAATAGGGAAATATATTAAATATTAGGACTACTTTTTTAAACAGCTTGATTCTTGCTGATTTGAATTGAATTAAATCTGTTATATGTATAAATATTTTACTGCCATATTTGTTAATCATTAATTAATGCTAATCTTTTGTATTATATTTTTAATAGTGTGCTATTAATGAAAGTAGCTCAAAAATGAAATGCAGTTAAAGAAGCCAGACCCAATGGTGGTAGCAACGAAGCTGCTAGCGAGGAGAAATTTTGTGGACACAGGAAAACAATTTAACATGATTGCTGCTTCTTGGATTCAGTTTATGATTCATGATTGGATTGATCATTTGGAAGATACTAAGCAGGTCAGAGTTCAGACAAAGACTTTAATTAATAACGATATACTTCCTATTTTAAATTTGGAAAATTATTTTTACTAATTTAAGTTATATATACTGACATTATAATTAAGCTTTTACATAATTAACGTATTTTTAGTCAATTATAGCATGTTACGTACCCTTTATTCTAGGTACTAATTAATTAATCAATGAAGCATTAAATAAAGTTACATACAATTACCTTTTGAGTAATTTGATTATGTAATATCCTTTACAACGTCAGTGTATAGAACTTAAACTCTTTCTACTTTTATCTTTCTAAAACAACAAAAACTAAAATTCCATATAAATAGTTTAAGTTAGGTCCCTTTTTGTATTTCTATATTTTTATTGCAAAAAGTTGGACACTATTTAGCTTATTAAAAAATGTACTACAGTCAAACCTCTCTATAACAGCTTCGTTTGTTCCGAAATTTTTCGGTTGCTATAGTGAAGTGTTGTTATAGAGGACATATATTATAACATAATATAATATCCAGTTCCGAGAAAAACTCGTCTTTTACAGTGAATGACTATTATATAAGAATGTTGTTATAGAGAAGTCTTATATTATAAGAATGCTATTATAATTTAGTCGATTTCGAATTCCTAAATATTATGGAAATAATTAATGATTGTTCCTAAATATAAGAAAACAATCAAAATGACTATTTTGTCCATTATAAAATTTATTTTTAAAAGATAAAAAAAGCAAACGATATTTTGTTAAAGGTCTTCGTGCTTTTAAATAAATAGATTATAACATATTACTTTCCCTTTATTCTAGATACTAATCAATTAAGCATTAAATAGAGTTACATACAAGTATCTTTTGAGTACTACCATCGTATGACGTAAGAGCAAATGATGTAAACCTAATATATTATTCGAAGGGAATAATTCAGTGATGTACTTTTTTGGTACTGTAAATTTTGTGCACAGATTGAGCTTAAGGCACCTAAAGAAGTTGCAAGTCAATGCCCACTAAAGTCTTTTAAGTTTTTCAAGACCAAGGAAATTCCTACTGGCTTTTATGAAATCAAGACTGGTCATTTGAACACGCGTACCCCCTGGTGGTAAGATTACATACTAAAATGTTACATTTTTACATAAAATATTATGCTTATCAAGTAACATGTAGTTGTACATGAAGGGATGGAAGTTCTATTTATGGAAGCAATGCAGAAGTTTTAAAGAAAGTGAGAACATTTAAAGATGGAAAGCTGAAACTATCAGCAGATGGGCTACTCGAAATAGACAAAAATGGGAAAATTATATCTGGTGATGTTCGTAACACTTGGGCTGGACTTTCTGCACTACAGGCTCTCTTTGTTCAAGAGCACAATTCTGTTTGTGATGCCTTGAAGGTACTAATCATATTAGATTTTAACTTTTAATTATACACTAAAAATATGATATAATTACAGGTAACAATCCAACAATAGTAAAATTACAACAACAACCCAATAGAATCCCACCAGTGGGGTCTGGGGAAGGTAGAGTGTACACAGACCTTACCCCTACCCCGGAGGGGTAGAAAGGCTGTTTCCGGGAGACCCTCGGCTCAGAGATAATAGATCCGTAACAACAACAGAAACCAGAAAAATAATATCGGCAACGTGAGAGATAACAGCTAAATGGGAAAGCAATAACACAAATACTATGCAAAAGTGTGAAACGCAACATAAATCGCTAGCAGTCCTAGACAAAACACTATCAGACTAGCCGGTACAAAGAGGAAAAACACTCGACTACCCCTTAACCTACAACCATAATGCTCGACCTCCACACCTTCCTACAACCCTAATCCGTAATAATAGTGAAATCAATAACCTAAAATTTAAAAAGATTACCTCCTAGTACTGCTTAAAATCGTCGATATTATTATTATTATTACATTTGCGTCTTTCTTTAACTTGATTTGTTATATATGTTGCAGAAAGAATATCCAGAATTGGAGGAGGAAGACTTGTATCGTCATGCAAGGCTGGTCACTTCTGCTGTTATTGCAAAAGTTCACACAATTGATTGGACTGTTGAGCTTCTCAAAACGGATACCATGCTTGCAGCAATGCGTACCAATTGGTTAATGCTCCCTCCCTTATATATACTAGTACTAGTTTTTGTCGTACTTTTATATTTATTAGTTGTTGTCTGACTAATAATCTTAATTACATTACAGGTATGGATTACTAGGGAAGAAGTTTAAGGACACATTTGGGCACATTGGAGGTTCAATTTTGGGTGGGTTTGTAGGAATGAAAAAACCTGAAAATCATGGAGTACCCTACTCCTTGACTGAGGAATTTACGAGTGTTTACCGAATGCATCAACTTTTACCTGATAAGCTGCAGCTGAGGAATATAGATGCAAAACCTGGACCAAACAAATCTCTCCCTTTGACTAATGAGTAAGGCATCACTTTGGATATATATTATAAACTTTGTCCACTAATTAAAATAGTACATAAAATTCAGTTATTTTAATATAAAAAGTATAACGCGGCAGCCTGGTGCACTAAACTCCTGCTATGCGCGAGGTTCGGGAAAAGGCCGAACCACAAGGATCTATCTTACGCAGTTTTATTTATTTATGTAAGAGGCTATTTTCATGGCTGAACCCGAGATCTCTTGGTCACATAACAACAACATTTCCAGTTACGCCAAGGCTTCCCTTCATAAGTATAAATATAATGACCAATAGTAATTGAAATATTGAATTTTTTTTGTTTTTCAAATGAAATTAATAGGAGTTTATGATTTTTATTCCAAAGGACTTTATCCTTATTCTTTAAACTAAAATTCATGTATAAATAAAACTTAGCTTTTAAATGACTTTTTAACTTCAATTTCTAGTACATATTTTTCCGACTTCACTCAAATATTTTTCGAACCCCTACAGAATGACTTGTGTTTACAAATGTAATTTCCTTGAAATTGTAGAATTCCCATGGAAGATTTAATTGGGGGAAAAGGAGAGGAGAATTTATCAAGAATCGGTTTTACTAAGCAAATGGTATCAATGGGTCACCAAGCCTGTGGAGCTCTTGAGCTTTGGAACTATCCAGTGTGGATGAGGGATCTTGTTGCTCAAAATGTGGATGGGACTGATAGGCCAGATCATGTTGATCTTGCAGCCCTTGAAAGTAAGTTCATTTAATATTAGCATAAAAAGAATTTTAATTTCAATAATTGATCTTGCAGCCCAAGGTTATTAGACTTAACTTACCATAAACAATAAAATCACAAAATTACATTTTCGCACATTTAATTGATTATGTTTGGATATATGGCAGTTTATAGGGACAGAGAAAGGAGTGTTGCTAGGTACAATGAATTTCGCAGAGGAATGCTGCAAATTCCCATCTCCAAATGGGAAGATTTGACGGACGATGAAGAAGTGATTAATACACTTCGTGAAGTATATGGTGATGATGTAGAAGAATTGGATCTGATGGTTGGAATGGCTGCCGAGAAAAAGATTAAGGGTTTTGCCATTTCGGAGACTGCCTTTTTCATATTCCTCATCATGGCATCAAGGTTGGTAAATAAAAAACAAATAAGTTTTATTTAAATTCTATATAATGATATTAGTATGATAACAATTTTTACTACCCGTGTATTTTAATTTAGTGTAGCACGTAACAGATCCTAATTTTTAAGCATTATCTAGTACAATCTTTTACGTGATCTATTAATGTTTCTATTAGAAGATGAGCCTTCACGTGTAAAGTTGTTGCCATATAATCAGGAGGTCACGATCGAGTTCGAGCCGTGAGAACAGTCTCGTGCAAAAATGCAGGTAAGACTGCGTACAAGAGACCTTTGTGGTCCGGCCCTTTCCCGGACCCCGCGGATAACCGGAGCTTAGTGCATCGGACTGCCCTATTTATCTACTAGGAATACAATCTTTTACGTGATCTATTAGTGTATAAAAGTAAAACCCATTTTTATGATAAGTAATAGAATAGTAAAAATTGTAAATTGACCTGCCATCAATGTATTGATAATATCTTTTTTGTTTAATGTGAGTAGAACTCAAATCTTTTGAAGAATTACTAATAGAAAGTTAATTTGCAAATTTGCAGGAGGTTAGAGGCAGACAGATTTTTCACCAGCAATTACAAGGAGGAGACATATACAAAGAAAGGACTGGAATGGGTAAATACAACAGAAAGCTTGAAAGATGTGTTAGATCGACATTACCCTGAAATAACTGAGAAATGGATGAACTCCAGCAGCGCATTCTCTGTTTGGGACTCTACTCCTGAACCTCACAATCCTATTCCACTCTACTTTCGCGTTCCTCCACAGTAAATCCATCATTCGATTTATTAAAGGCAACCACATATATATATTGGAATTCTACAGCACTATATTCCTGCATATTTTATTAAATTTAAATATGAAAATAATGTGCTTGATTTAATTTTACCTGTAAGTTTGTAATAAGATTTCTTGTTGGAATCTTCAATCTTTACACAAATAGATTATACATTAATTATACATAATTGTACACATATAATACATAAATTATGCATATATTATACATTTTACTAGTTATTTTTACTTTAAACGATTGGGTGGTCAGCCATTTGGGTTAATTCTTGTTTTATTTGGTGAGCCATCTAGTAAAACTGTTTCAATTTGTAATAAGACTGTCTTGGTTCGAACTTCGAAGTTAATGTTGATCATCTATTGTTTCTTAAAAGAAGATTGCAATTCTTTTTACGTTGTATTGAATTTTAATAGTTTATGTAATGAACGATAATTTTACTAATATTGTTCTTCTTATTTGATGTCTTAAATAAAATGTATCAAACTGAATCGAGATAAAAAATAAACCGAGATGATTATATTCAACAAATTAATCGACGTAATAGGGGTATTATCACTTTTAGCTCGCGCCAAAACTATTTATATTTGATAGTCAAAAAAGTGTATAAATTTATATTATTGTATATAATATACAGAATGTATGTATACACAAAAAAATAAATATATTTTATATATTTTCTCGACTATTATTTTTATATCGGCTATATAATATCATTTTTTCATCGTAATATCAGTATGATGTAAATTATCTACAAAAACAAATCGAACCAAATAATTACGCGTCTATATACGTCCATTTGACAACATTTACACTTGTAACTCACTTAGCCCCATTGGCCCGGTAAATTAGTCATTATTCATATCTATCATAAGCCTAGTTTATTAACAGCAAAAAAAATGATGTAAGAAGGATCTAACATATCCTTTCCTATCCCAACCTAAAGAACAACAATATTATAAAATGATAAAATAAAACTTTCTCCTTATCCAGCTCAATGAGGAATCTAATTAAGTTGAAAATTTCCTCCTTATAATCTCTAATAAAAATTCATTCCATGTATCAATGGGTCCTGGCAAACACCAATGGATGCAGTCACTAAACCCTTTCATCCATTTATTGCCCCAATAGGCTCCTGGATGTCCATCTGCTCTCATTAACATGGCTCTAGTCACATCCATAATCTCGAAATTGTTCCCAATTTTCTTTCCATCTTTTCTTGCTCTTTCAACTTCTTCAGTTTGAATATTCCTAAACTCCCAATCTTGATCACCAATTTTAACTTCTTCTCTTGCAAATGGTCTTGTTCTATTGCAAAAACCTCCTTCATTCCATGCTCCATTCTCGAATTGACCCGCCGAAAATGTCCTCAAAAGTACAACAATACCTAATCAAAGGCGGATGCAGGATTTTAGCCATGGTTCGCACGAACTTGAGATTTTCGGTTGATATTGTCATTGTAGCAATTTATGTGTAAAATCACCAAAATTTTAATTTCATTATTTTATAAGTGCAGTAAATTTAGCATTAAGAATTTTAATATTTGAACCAATCGAGTTTAAAATCTGAATTCGCTTGTATACCTGAGCATTCCTCACACTCATTTATGTACTTGAAAGCAGCTTGAAATGCTCTTCTAATAGCATATCCTGGGCCAAGATGTTGAACTCCTGCTTCCCCACAATAAATACATCCAATAAGGTTGTCATTTTCATAAAGGTAATTGGGCCGAAGAAACCAATGCCCATCTGAGAAAATAACATAATCTATGTTGGGTAAATGTTGGGTCCAATTTCCATTTAATTTGTCCAAATGCAAGTCAAAGCCGCCGGTGAATGAACCATTGATTACTCTCTCAGTGGCAAAGACGAGGAATTCTGTGCGGAGGACCATAAGAGTGAAGTTGTAACGAGGAAATATCCATGTTCTGAATTTGTCTTCTGCATCTTTGTAAATGTCCATTGGAGTTTCTTCCTGCAATTAATATTTTTCACACTATTAGTGATAAAGTGCAGCTTGGTGCACTAAGCTCTCGCTATGCGTGGGGTCTGTGGAAGAGCCAGACTACAAGGGTTTATATTGTACGCAGTCTTATCCTGCATTTCTGCAAAAGAGAGTATTTTCAAGGCTTGAACTCTTACCTTCTGGTCAAACGACAACAACTTTACCAGTTACGCCAAGGTTCTCTTTCTACTCTATTAATAGTAAACTGAGTTAAACGTGAGTTATAATTATGACGACTTAATTCTCCTAGAAAATGCATAATCAAGTTGCACATTAATAACTTAAGAAAAGCATAATCTGATAATTATTTCTAATTCAAAGTCTTCCTTTGTTGCGTGTAAAATGGTGTATAAATTATTAATCACCGTCTAGGCGCCTACCCAATAATTGTAATACTATAAGCTGTAAAAGACCAAAGAACTTATTGAATGGTAAAGTCATGCGTAAAGTCTAACTATGACCACTAAAGTCTGTAAGAACGATTAATAAATAGTGATGAAATTGAGAATGCATGTATCAGATCTATGAAATTGGCAAGACATGAGAGCAGTTGGAGAATGAGACAAAAAAAGTCCGAAATATAGTTCAACTACTTCACCTAATTTCGCTAGCCAGTGGCCACAAATATTAAGATAAAGGTTAATAAGATTGATAAGTATTTGTCGAAAGAAAATATTAGGATAACGTTGACAGTTATAAAAAGAGTTTATATATATGTACTGCTAATGTAAAAATACTTACACAAGCATGTGAGGTAAAAAGATATTTAGTTAATTTTATTGAATAATATTGATTGATAATCTAGGATTATTAAATAGGAGTAACTTTTTTAATAGATTTATATAAAGAGGGCCTTTTTTTTTGTAATTTTCGTATAGTATAAATTGTTTTAGGTGTTCAAAAAATTGAGTTTAATGTTTCGAGAACAAAAAAAAAAAATACTCCAACTTTTATCGACATAAACAAAAATGTACATTCGCGTCCGAATTAACGGAACTTAGGGGGACAATGTTTGTCTTTGTGCTAGGAGTGTTGGAGTCAAACTGACAACAAAAACCTACTACTACTTTTTATAAGTTAGCTTATTTCAAGACCTTAAAAATGCCAGATAATCAAAAAAGGATGCGCAAAGAATTCGAAGCTCTATGCAACTTAAACCTTCTTTTAAAGTCCCTTCAATAATTATTGATGCACCTAATGACGCAGCTCGAGGCGTGATACGCGATTTACGAATTTTTCCAAATAAATTCTGCTGGGACGAAGGGAGTACATAATTAGGCCATTTATAAAGTTTATATAGACAAGTCTTTATGCTAATATGTAAACTATACTAATCATGTAAAAAATATTTACATTGTCTATGTTTTATACGATATTAAATGAAGTTAATTTATCATAATAAAATAATTATTATTTCTATAATATGTTTATAATGTTTATCATAAAAGAGGGGTTGCTCTGATGTTAAACAACCTCCACTTCCAATCGAGAGGTTGTGAGTTTGAGTCTCCCCAAGAGCAAGGTGGGAAGTTCTTGGAGGGAAGTTGTAATGTTTATCATCAAGATTATTTTTATTGTTTTATGGATTTAACTTATATGCACCGAAATCTGTTTGAACGTTCTGCCTTATTTACCTAGTTATTAACTAATAGATGATAATTAAGATATACTCCTAGTAATTATCTTTGTAATAACTCGACTATTGAAATATTTTTTACACTATAAATGCGAAAAACATAAACTCTGACGAAATTTAAGTTGTCAATACTAACCGAAGATAAAAGGCAGAGAAGGGACTCCATATGGTTCCGGGCGAGGGAATCGCCTATGAATGCCATCGTCTTTCCTTTAACAAATGCTAAAAATGTTTTTGGATTGAAAATAGGGATCGTACACTTGTCTGGTTTCCATTTCCAATGCATGAATTCTTCATCTTGCCTTCCGTTCAATAAACAATTTTTCGAATGAGGGATTGTTGGACAGCTGAAGTTTGTATAATACAAAGAACTCTTCTGTTGATTTCGAACCCAGCTGCCATTGAACAAGTCACAATCTGATGTATTATTATCTGCAAAAATATTAAGCAAAGGTTAATTGACAATGGTGCATGTCGTCCTCAGATTAATATTCCTCCCATTTCATTATATATGGTAGCTAGCGCGTGTTTTGACACATCAAAAACTATCATTACAACTTATGATCTTTAAGATGCAATTACAACGTGTGATCGAGCATATCATTAAGGGTACATAAAAAGTTTAAAGTCAAAGGAGAGAGTTTTCAAATACCAAAAAAGTAATTATATTGTACGCCGAACTTAACCCTACACGGAGGGTAGAGAGGCTGTTTCCGGGAAAAGTAAAAAGAAAGAGTGTTTACCGGGGCGAAGCTACATACTAAATTTAGTTGCTTCAGCACCCATTAAACTTTACACAACATAGGTATAGTTATATAAGAAATTTGAGACATCTCATATAAAAGGAAAAGAAAGCACCTACCAACCAAAAAATTAAGTAGTTACTACACATCAATAAAAATTAAGCACTCACAAACATAAAATCCTGGATCTGCCACTGAGTGTTTATATTAAATGAATAAAAGGATTCGTAATAAAAATGGAATTATGAACTTGCCAATTAGTAGTTGAGGTTGAATCATGTATAAGGAATTACGAGGACGAGCTGCGTCATCTTCTTTGCTGTTTGTTGTGAAATTGACAATGGGGCTGATGGAAAAATGAAGCATGTAGAAGGTGAAAATCATGGTTAAAAAGAGTGAATAGAACAACAAGAAACCTGGGTTTCCCAAGTTTAAAAACTTCTCTCCCTTGAAAAGATAGTTGTGAACATTCTTTCGTGTCTGTACAGAACACAATTCCATGTCTGTTTTAAGAGTAGCCCACACTAGCTATCAGTAACAAAGACAAAAAGAGAAGAAGTAGATACAAAGCATGAAGACCCAAAGGACGCAAGCTACGTATTGGATCACTAAATAGATTAATTAATTAGGATGAACATGGAAACAGACGGAAAATAAGAGAAAAAGCACTGGCCAAAAAAGCATCAAAAAAGTTTGGGACTCTATATACTACTCCTATTTGACATGGTTTAAAATATATTTTTCCTGTACTTTTTTATGAATGGGCCAGGGGCAGGTTCACTTTTCTTCAGTACAGTACTGATTAGGTAATCCCCAACTGCATCTCACTGCACTACTGCGCTAAAGCACATGATCAGTTGACCCAACATTTTTTTTCCTTCTTTTGATTCTCTTTTGTTTTGTTGGAGCTATTGCTCGTTTGATTTGATGACTCGAATTAGGGGTGGACATCGGTCGGTTTGGTTCGGTTTTGAATATTATCAATTTTGCCTATCGGTTATCGGTTTACAAATATCATAACCCGATAACCAAACCGATAAGATATTGGTTATCGGTTAATCGGTTATATATTGTTATCGGGTAACCGATAACATAAAACAACTAAAAAAATTTGCAATATATAATACAAAGAAAACAAACTGCCAGAACGTGTAAACTGCCAACTTTTGTTGTTTCTTAACAAAAGCACGCTCCCACTTCTGTGCATTATCTACTGATATCTGACGGAGAACTGGTGGGTGAGTCTTGCGTCTTGACTCTTGGGGGCTGCGACTGAAACAAGAATAAGAATTGAGAGACAAACGACTGAAGATTGAAGAGTGAAGAGAGAATTAGGAAAATAAATAACCCTAGTATATACTTAAGGGTAAATTAGTATATTACATCATTCTTATTGGGTTATCGGTTTTTACCCAATAACAAAAATGCAAACCGAGCCCGAACCGATAACCCAATAAAAAATAATTTAACCCTTACCGAACCGTTAACCCAATAACCCAATACCGATAACCTAATAAAGAATTAACGGTTCGGATTATCAGTTTTACCCGATATATGCCCACCCCTAGCTCGAATCCACGATCATGGAGTTGTAGGTAGGATCATAACCATACGAGCAACCCTAGTTTATTTCGTCCCTTTCATACCAAATTTAATTTGGTGCAATAATATCCAGCTCTTTCTACATCGGAACTTCCTCTTATCGATACAAGTTTTTTCATTGTCACTCTAAGGTCAACTCAATTAGACACCTCAATTAGATGCTTATATACCTAGTCTAGTGAAACTCTAAATTGAATTAGCCTAAAATTAAAAGCAGTAAAAGTTCGCTTTTGCCTACAATATTACCTGCATGTTTGCATTAATATTTTTATACTGTATATCTATTAGGTATAGTCCTGATTTTTATCATATTTGATTTTTCTATCTCTTAAAGGAAAGTGCAACATATTTATCATAGTTGGGTTTTCTTTTTTGTAAAAGGAAATTATAAATCTCTCATATTTGGCTAGTCCCTCTTCTTGTCGGAAAATGTTTGGACTTCTATAAATTGAGGATCCTTCATTCTCATTCAGTAGCATCCACAATGTAGTCATATGGGGTTTCAGAGTCGTGTTTAGAGGGGAGAACTTTACGGGACAAGTATTATTGTGTCACCTTGTGTTTGCCTCTTCGTGAGGTTGTTCTCTCGATATTTTGTACTCTCTTTTATATAGTGGATTGCTCATTTCCGCCCTTGGACGTAGGTCAATTGACCGAATCACGTTATATGTTTGTGCCTCTTTTGGTATATTTCTCTTTTGTTGTATGATTTATCGTCGTTCAAGGTTTGTTTTGCTAGCTTTCGCACGACACCTAATTTTTTCCGGTCCTAACAATATCTTCGCCTGTTTAATTCTTAAAGTTAATGTTGTTCATCCTATATTTATTGTTCCTTAAAAAGAGAATTTCAATTTTTACAGTTATATTTTGATGTGTGATAATCATGTGTAACAAACTGAGAATTCTAGTAATATTAGTCTTCTTATTTGACGTCTTAAAACTACAGTACCGAAAAGTTGACTGAACTTAATTGAAACTGAAGAAAAACCGAAATGGTTGAAAAAGTCTCAGTGAGATTAATTATTTAAATTCCTCTGAGGATATTCAGAGGAAAGTTGGGGATTTCTTAGGATTTTTAATAGAAGTTCATTCCATGTACCAATGGGCCCTGGGCAAGCACCAATGTGTGCAGTCACTGAAGACCTCTATTGATTTTTAATCATAATATCATTAGCAATTTAGCATAGCTCTATTATTTCAAAACTTTTCCCTATTTTCTCTCCATATTTCCTTGCTCTTTCAACTTCTTCCATTTGATTTAATATTTCTGAATTGCCAATTTTGATCACCAATTTTAATTTTCTTCTCTGGTTAATGGCATTGTTCTATTGCAGAAACCTCCTTCAAACGGTGCTTCATGCTCAAATTGACGCGCGGTTAATGTCCTCAAAAGTACAACAATACCTGATCATAGGTGGATGCAAGACTTTTAGTAATCATGAGTTCAACAAGACATTGGCGGATTCAGAATTTCAAGAAAACTGGTGCATTATTAAAAAAAGTGAATCTAAAATTTATATTTAACGGGTTCAACTTTTAGATTCTTACCACGAATCCATAATTATTTGAAAATTATAGGTTAAAATTTAAAAATTTCTTGCAATTTGAGTAATTTTTAATATATATATCTATACTCCATATACTAGAATCATTGAACCATGTTATATCATCCACTAGTATTGGTTTTAATTATATAAGATTTCGCACTGACAACGAGAAATCAAGGATTTAAAGTGTTAGATTTGGGGATTTGAATAAATAAACCAAATTGAAAATGGAAAGGATTTAATTAAAACACAAGATGGAACACTAGACATATTTAGAAACTGAGATTTGAATCTTTAACTTCACTTGTAAAGGTACACACAATTATCATTGCACCATGAGATTCTTTGAGCTTGAGTGCACATGTATATTTAAGGAATTTTTCAAAAAATATAACATTATTATACATGATATACAGAGAGCACCATGAGTTCACATGGTTCATGCCCCGACACAAATACGCCCCTGAGCTAAGCCAAGTATTCTAGACACAGAACACAAAGACACATAAAAAATCACTAATATTTTGACAAAATATTCCGCTAAGAATTTTAAAAATTAAACCTATCAAAGTTTAAAATTTGAATACACTTATGTACCTGCGCATTCCTCACATTCATTTATGTACTTGAAGGCAGCTTGAAATGCTCTTCGGATGGCATATCCAGGGCCAACATCTTGAAGACTTGAACCCCTGCTTCCTCACAGTAAACACATCCAATAAGTTTTCCATTTTCATTGGAGATTGGGCCGAAGGATCCACTGCACATCTGAGAAAATAGTAAAAATAGCATGGGCTAGCCAGTTTTTGGACTGGACAATCAAAAATAGTCAGTGTTTGCAAAGTTATTGAAAAATAGCCAATATTTTGCTGCAACACGGAAAGTTCCAGCATAATATACTGGAGATCGGTGCACATGTGTATGAACTCCAACACGCGGAAAGTTCCAGTATAATATATTGGAGAGTGGAACACCGGTGCTCCAATCTCCAGTATATTATGTTGGACCGGAATATTATACTGGAACTCCAGTATATTATACTGGAGTATTTTTCTGGATTTTAAACAGTGTTTTCGTTCATATTGATCTTTATATGAAAAGTGGGTAAATTTCGATTACTTTTAAAACTATGGCTATTTTTGAATGACCACTTATAAATCTGGTTATTTTTTATTTTCTCCCGAGAAAATAGCATAACCTATGTTGTGTAAATATTGGGTCCAATTTCCATTTAATTTGTCCAAATGCAAGTCAAAGAAGCCGCCCGTGAATGAACCATTGATTACTCTCTCAGTGGCAAAGACAAGGAATTCTGTGCGGAGGACCATGAGAGTAAAGTTGTGACGAGGAAACATGTCATGTTCTGAATTTGTCCGCGGCATCCGAGTAAATGTCCTTTGGAATATCTTCCTGCATGTTTTTCACACACCTAGTGAAGAACTGAGCTTATTGTAGAGATTGTTGAAGAAGCCTGTGGGCCACTTGAAATATTCAGCCCAACTCAGGATTTTATTGTTGGAAAAATGACACTTTATAGATAATAGCCGAAAAAATATATAATGTTTGTATATTTTTTGTATATATATACATTCTGTATGTTTGCAAAAATTATACAAGTTTTATACACTTTTTCAGCTAGGAGATGTAAATAGTTTCTGGTACGGGCTAAAAGTGATAATACCCCTTTATTGTTAGCATTACTGATCATAGTGGTAAAGATGACACCAGGTAGCCGCTTTGAGCGTAAAAATAGCGCGGGCTAGCCAGTTTTCAGACTACTTATTCAAAAATAGCCAGCGTTTGCAAAGTCATTAAAAAATAGCTACTATTTTGCTGTAACACGGAAAGTTTCAGCATAATATATTGGAGATTAGTGCTTTTGTGTATGAACTTCCAGCATATTATGCTGGAACTCCAACACGCGGAAAGTTCCAGTATAATATGCTGGACCGGTATATTATACTGGAACTCCAGTATATTATACTGAAGTTCCAGTATACTTATGCTTGAACTCCATTATATTATACTGGAGTATTTTTCCTGATTTTGAACAGTATTCACATTTATTTTTAAATGAAGTGGCGAAATTTCGATTACTTTTAAAATTGTGTCTATTTTTGAATGATCACTTGTAAATCTGACGATTTTTTAATTTCTTCCGCTTTGAGCATCCTCTATTTAAAATAATATTTAAATTTAGCCACTTGAAATATTCAACCCAAATCAAGCATTCCATTGTTAGAACGGAGAATTATTAATCATAGTGCTAAAGATGGCATCAAGTAGCAGCTTTGAGCATTTCTATGTAAAATACAGTGCCTCATTTCTAAGAATAATTTAAAATTTAACCAATTTTCCATTGAGTCTTTTTCTCATAACCGTTCCACGCCTGCAACTTGCTTTTCAATTTCCAAAACCTACCAGATAAGGCCCGTAACTAACTATTTAGATGAATAACGCATCATAGAGATTAATCATGCCATGACTGTCACGACCCGGATTTTCCACCCTCGGGAGTCGTGATGGCGCCTACTAATGTGAGTTAGGTAAGCCGATTGTTTGAACAAATTACTTTTTTACCAATTTTATATTCTTAACAATTATAAAGCAATAATGTGTAGACAACGAAAATTATAATAAGCAGAAGAAATACAGTAAACTATCTGAAATATGTGTCTAATACAATTGTTTGAGCCTCGACCACCCAGAACTGGCTTCATAGTTTCACAGACGATCTAAGAATGCTACATACAAAGTCTGAAAGATTAAAGATACACTGTTTCTGAACTAAGTAAATGAAACAGGAGTAAAGAGATAGAGGGAGACGTCAGAGCATGCGGACGCCTGCAGGACTACCTTGGATATCCGTGTGGACTGAAGGCAGCCACCCAATCTACGGTCCAAAAGCTGCTGCTCCGGGATCTGCACACAGTGCAGAGTGTAGTATCAGCACAACCGACCACATGTGTTGGTAAGTGTCTAGCCTAACCTCGGCGAAGTAGTGACGAGGCTAGGACCAGACTACCAAATAAATTTGTGCAATTTAACTATATACAACGGAAAAGAAGAGCAGTAATATACAATCAAGTATGATAGGGGTAACATGCTGCAGGGGAACTATCAATTTAGAATGAAAAAACAACAACAGGTAATTGAAAGAAATAGCACATCTCAGATATCAACAAAGAATTAGAAATCAATAAGTGCACGGCATCACCCTTCGTGCTTTTACTCCCGTCCTCACCAAAACAATCAAGTAATGAAAATGTGCACGACATCACCCTTCGTGTCGTGCGTTTACTCTCGTCCTCACCAAAACAATCAAGTAATGAAAATGTGCACGGCATCACCCTTCGTGCTTTTACTCTCGTCCTCACCATATAATCAATATAATCGGCACGGAATGGTACATCGTGCGGCACGGCATCACCCTTCGTGCTTTACACTCTTTCCTCACAAATCATACATAGTATCACCCTTCGTGCTTTAACACTCTCTCACCAAAATAATATATGGCATCACCCTTCGTGCTTTAACACTCTTCCTCACCCAAACAACAATCACAATTAATGGGGCAAGGGAATAAATGAAATTACATTAAGAATCCCGGCAAGGGAATAATAGTTCAACAATCAAGTCCCGGCAAGGGAATAACATCAAAAGAAGCATCAACATCATGGCTAGGGAGATAACATTAAAAGCTATAATATCCCGGCAAAGGAGATAATATAATGATTCTCTTCTCTCCTTTTCACTTTTACTTCACAACTTTGAGCCAATGCTCTAAAAGGTTCAATTTCCACTTATACTTTCATATTTCATGTATAACTTGAGTCAACGCTCCTCAATGTTCAAATGTCACAATTACTTTCACAAATTTTGCCCAACAATAGAAATCATCATCAAAGCGTGAATAATACAATAAAGCCATAATAATCACAATATAAGACTCACGGGCATGCTTGATACCAACGTATAGATACTCGTCACCATGCCTATACATCGTACTCGACAAATACCACATAGCAAATAGGACTCGACTCCTAATCCCTCAAGCTAAGGTTAGACCAAACACTTACCTCGATGCCACGAATACAATTCAAGCCTCTACTATCGCTTTACCTTTTGATTCCACCACCAATTTGCTTGTATCTAGCCACAAGTTACTTAATTACATCAATAAATGTTAAATGAATCAATTCTAATGCATGGAAATGAGTTTTCCAAAGTTTTACCCAAAAAGTCAAAAATCGCCCCCGGGCCCACATGGTCAAAACCCGAGGTTCGAACCAAAACCCGATTACCCATTTCCTCACGAACCCAAATATATAATTTGTTTTGAAATCGGACCTCAAACCGAGGTCCAAATCCCCAATTTTTGAAAAACCTAGGTTCTACCCAAAACACCCAATTTCCTCCATGAAAATCATTGATTTTGAGTTGAAATCATGTGAAAAGATATTAATGATTGAAGGAAATGAGTTAAAATTGACTTACAATCAATTTGGAAGAAGAGTTGTCTTTCAAAAATCGTCCAAGAGTGTTTTGGTTTTGAAAGAGTGTGAAAAATGAGAGATTTTCGGCTAAGTTATGTAAGCACGTGATTTTTGCCCAAAATGAGAATTACTCCCAAAAAAATCCAAAAAAATAAAATGATTTTTCTTTGGTGTGCAATTTTGTGATATTTTGAATAAGTATTTGTATTTGTCTGTGCGTGTTTATTTGCTAAATTAATAAAAAATACAAAAATATGTCGCATTTTGCATATAGGATTTAATTCTACAATTGTTAGTAATTAAATTTGTTTTACAAAAATTAAAAAATTACAAAAATAGGCATCGTTTGCATTTTTAGCATTTAATGTCCAAATATACAATTTTATGCTTAATTAATACTTAATTGTGCGTTAATTGTTATTGGGAGTTAATTTGCACTTTTATAACTTAATTTAGTTCTTAATAATGGTTTAAGTATTTTTATAATTTAGTTTTAGAAAAATAAAAGAAGAAAAGAAAGCGAAAATATAAAGAAAGTCGGAATTGAGCCTCTTCTTCAATTTCAAGCCACAGGCCCAAAAAAATGGCCCAATCTTCTCCACGACCCAGTCCACTTCAGACCGGGTCGACCTGGTCCACCCCATTAACCCATTAACCCAAGACCCACTCTTCATTTTTATCCTAACACAACAAAACACAAACAAAAAAACCCTAAAAACCTAAACTAGCCTACCCGCCCCCTTCATCTTCATCTTCCCCAAACTCTCAAAAAACCCAACGTCCATGGCTGCTTCCCTCACCAAGCTTCATCATCCTCCACCTCCAAGCTCCTCATCGACGCACACACAGCTGCGTCAACACATTCACACGAGCACATCTTCCCCGTCATCCACTTCATCGTCCCCGTTCGAGCTTTTGCCATGTCCAACCATGGCTGAGCTTCGATGCTCTCACATGGTAGCTGTCGTTGTTTCGACACCACCCAAACTAGTCCGGCAGTCCACACGCATGTACAGTTTTTGCGTCACCTCCGAGTTACTGCTGTCCGCCATGGCTGCTCCCCGTCGTCGACCTCATGGCTACTCCTGTTCTGCCTCGCTTCATCTTCCTCCGAGCTGCTGCTTCTGCTTCACTCCATCTCCTTCACGTAACCAAATGAACCCCAGCTGCCTTGTTCCTGCACTTCTGCCGCGACAACTGTTGCTGCTGCTTCGGCGCGGCTTCAGTTGGCTTCGTAGGTTCGTGTTCGTTGCCGTTTGGTCGAGCTTTGGCCGAGGTTCGTCGAGTCAGTCCATACATATTTCATGTCGATCCGGTTAGTGGATTTTTGAGTTTTATTTTGTCCGCATTTTTGTTTTGATATTTTCGAATCTAAAATCGGCAAATGTTTGTTTTGTTTATCGTTTGAATTAATTTTTAGTTCATGTTCATGTGTTGTTTGTTAGATTAATTTTTCAGATTTCAAATGAAGGATTAATTAGTTATTTTTCATGTTTATTTCATGTTTGTATTGTTGTTTAAGTGAATATTTGTTAGTTTAATATTTGTTAGATTCAAATTGAAATTTAATTAATTGTTTCTTCAATTTGTTTCATGTATTTGATGTATTTTCCGGAAATTGTTAATATTGTTAAAGTTCAAGTTTAAATTCATAATTGTTTCTTCTTAGTTTTTGTTTTGTCATTTGCCTAAAAGAATTTAGTTGTAATAAGGGAAGTATGTTGGTTTTAGTCATTTGAATCCGTCGTTTTTATTTTTAGATTTAATTCATGTTCATATTATGTTTGTTTGATTTTGAATCCGAAATGTGTATAGTTTGATTTCTTGTTTACCATTTGTGATTATTTCTTGAATTGGTCTCATAATCTTGTTTAAAGTTTAATATAAGAATTGTTTGTTGTAATGTTGTTAGAGTTGATTTTAAGTTCAATATTATTGAATTTAAGAATCTAAATATACTTGTTTGATTGTTGTTGTTGTTTAAATCCGAAAAATAGGTTTGTTGTTGCTAAAAATATTGTTCAATCAAATTTTAGTTGTTCTTGGTTGTTCAATTTGTGTTCATGTTGATTTGTTGTTGAAATGTTGTTAAAATCGTGTTCATGCGATATTGTTGTTATGATGTTCATCCGTGTTCATATTGTTGTTTGAACATTGTTAGAAATTGATCATATTGTCTATATTTTGGTTAAGTTTGATTAATTGATGTGTTATAGCTGATGGGTAGTTTGGTAAATTTGTAATACGTTCAGGGGTAGTTTGGTAATTTCAGTAAGGTCGGAAGGGGTAGTTTAGGAATTGTACATTTTGTAATTGTTTATTTGAAGCATGGGGGACAAAATGAAATGGGGTGGGTTGTGATATGATTATTTAATATAAAGGGGGGACAAGATTTAATTTAAAGGGAATCTTGCATTATTTTAAATGAAGCATGGGGGACAAAATGAAATGGGGTGGTGTGATATGTTTATTTAATGTAATGGGGATGAGTGGAAAGATAATGGGTTGGGTAGAGAAAAAGTATGGATTTTAATTAATTGAAAGGTTTATGGGATGGGTTATAAAAGAGAAGTCTTGAAATCAGATAGAAGGGACACAGACAGAGAAAAAAGAGAGATTTGAAAAAAAAAAAAGCTGAACATTTATTCCGAAAAAACATTGAAACTCTCAAGAAAAGAAAAAACATACAAAGAAAAATAAAAAAAAGAATTGAAAATTAGAAAAGAAAGTAGTACACACCTGATAAATATTCTGGTAGACAGGTGTAGAAATTAAGGGTTGAAGATTAACTAGCCTTTCAAAAATCTGGAAATTTCCCATGGTTTCTGTCCGTTATTTTCGGCATTCCTGGATTTTATTTTGAATTTTTCAAATCTGTCACTGGGATTTTCGTTGACTGGTTATTGCTGGTTATTGTCGTTGTTGTTGTGTTACGTATTACGTTGCTGACTTTCTTCTTCTTATATTGACAATATCAGGTACACAACTGTAATTTTGGCATTTTGTAAGCTGAAATGAAGAATGGAGTGTTAAATTTTTAATTTCGTTTAATTTTTTTTTGTATTGTATTTAGGTTATTCATGTATTATTATTCTGTAAATCACTGTCATTTGGCATAACTAAACATATTATAGCGACATTAAAAAACGCCTTAACCAGATTGCTAGGAAATATATTTAAGCCTGATTATTAATTAAAACTGTTTAATAATAAAAATAGAAGAAATAACGTAAAAAATGGCGTTATTGAATCAGTTTGGCAAAAATTGACTAAGTTCCTTATTCATAAGGTTTTTCGTCAATGGTAAGTGTCACACCTCCTTTTTCCGCGCCCGGGGGACGCAGGGGGGAGTTTTTTCCAATTAAAGGACAATCGAAACGGGATTGGTTTATTTATTTCAGAGTCGCCACTTGGGAGATTTAGGGTGTCCCAAGTCACCAATTTTAATCCCGAATCGAGGAAAATAATGACTCTATATTACAGTCTGCGTACCAGAAATCTAGATAAGGAATTCTGTTAACCCGGGAGAAGGTGTTAGGCATTCCCGAGTTCCGTGGTTCTAGCACGGTCGCTCAACTGTTATATTTGGCTTGATTATCTGATTTTATACAAGTATGAACTTATGTGCAAATTTTGACTTTTAACCGCTTTATTATTATTATTTTTACAAAATGTGAACATCGCTTATGTAAGCACGTGATTTTTGCTTTACGAGCAATCGCTCCAAAAGAAAATAAAAATAGTGACAAATGATTTCGCGGTACAATTTTTCGAGTTTTCCGTGACATGTGTTGTTAGTCATTTATGGGTCTGTCCATTCTGCATTTAGTCTTACCGATCAAAATACAAAGCATGTATGTCAGGGTAATTAAAATCATAATTCGGTCGTTAAAAGAAAATCCACAAAAAAATATGAAATGCATCTAGGTGGTGATTTAAACCTACTTGAATATTTCAATATGCGAGTGATAACTGTGTTTAAATTAATGATGGTTTTAATGTCATTTTTATTATTTCTATTTATTTAATTTTAAAATTAGGAAAAGGAAAAAAAAGAAAAGAGTGCAAGATTAACCGGACTTGGGCCTATTTGTTTTGAATATTCTAAGCCCAAAAGCAGCCCAAATCAGCAGCCCAAGCGACCCATTCCCCAGGCCATCAAAACGACGTAGTTCAACACCAAAACTACGTCGTTTCAGGGATGATTAATCTGAGTCGTTCATTTCCAGTGATCCGATGGCCCTTATTAGCCCTCATGACCCGACCCACTCCCATTTTAACCGACCCCCTACTTAACCAAAACGGCGCCGTATTGATAAGCCTCCCCAATCCTGACCATCAATTGTGATCAATCCAACGGCCAGGATTCAGTCACCCTCCCCGTATATAAACCTGACCCCTTACCCCACGCCCCAAGCCACACCCCCCCTTCAGCCACTGTTCACCATCTTCCCCAGGACCCCTTTCCTCTCAAACCCCTAGCAGCCTAGGTTTTTCCCCCGTGAGCCCGGTAACCATGGTTCCGATGACCACCAAAATAACATCCCCGATGCACCCAACCACCCCGAACATGAATCTGTCAACCGTTCACCTCGAATCACTCCGAATCTTCTCGAATCTTCAAACGAAGATTCGAGCAAAAACTAGATCTACACCAATTGACCCCAAACTCACACCACAACCCCTCCTGACCTCCCTCACCCCCGGAGTGGCTTTGGTTCCGTTCGAATCTGACAGGGATTGAACGGTTCCCAAATCGAACCTCAAGAGCCCTAGGATTCAGATCTATGGGTTTGTCCGAATCAGTGGCAGGATCAGGGCCTAGCAGACTTTTACCGAAGTGTTCTCAGTTGAGAACGCTCCGGTTAAAGTCCATTAGACCCCAAAATCACCTGGCCCGAGTTCGAACTTGAATCGGTCTTAGTTTCATTTTTCTGAGGTATTTTTTCTTTTTATTTTGTCCTCCTAAAATCTATCTGTCATTCGTGTTCTGGTTTGTCTTGTTCCGCGACTCGTCTGTCCATGTGTGTACGTTTTAAGTTAATAATGAGTTGGTTGTTGGTTTTATTGGTTGTTTGCTGTGTATTATAGCTTGGATAGTCATCTAAATAAGTGTCGTCAACTGAATTCACTTGAAAGATGTTATAGCTTGTGTAGTCATCTAAACGAGTCTACATTTCAGTATTGATTACTATGCCTGTTTCTTGTTGGTGTTACTTGTATCGGCATGACCAACTTGCACCCTTTAATTGACACCCTTGTTTGCTTAAAGTTTGAATCATTGCCTGAACTTAGGCAGAGAATTGGCAATTAGCTTTAGAAATCTAACAAATCAGCCTGAAAGCAGTTTGAGTTTAATTAGCTAGTAGTCAGGTATTGGCTGAAATTAGAGAGGTCTATATACTAACTATTAAGAGTTAGGGTAATATAGTAATATGCAAGGTATAAGGGTAATCTTGGCATAAGACATGGTCTGATTAGGTGATAATTTCAGAATGTGTCAAGTGGTAATTAAAATAGGATTAAATTAATGCTAATGGGGGACCAGACCTAAGAGTATGGGAATTAATTGAATACTTAACTAAACCCATAACCCTTGATTAGAGTAATAAAGACAGGACATGAGGGCTGATTAAGGATTCCAAGAAAGATGCCTTTAGGCATGGGGAGTTAAGGGGTATGGGCAGTCTGCAAGTAGGAGGGAGGCAGCTTAGCTGCCCTTGGTCATTTGGCTTATAAATAGGCCATTTGATAACTTAAAAGGGGCTGGACTTTTAGTCTTCAGAAAAAGATAAAACAAAAGGCTGGAATTTTTAGTTTAAAAGCTGAAACTTTTAGTCTGAAGGAAGGTTTACTGAGTTTAAAGAAAGCTGAAAAACATAAGTTAGTTTCCAAATAGATTATAACCAAACACCATCTGAAAGTTGAATAAGAATTCATATTGGTCAAGCTGCCTTGGCCAAGTTCTGTCATCTGCACTGACTGAGCTGTTTGTTGGTTGCTGAACTGTTGTTATTTGCTGCATCGAACTTCTTTTACTTCTGGTGTTCATTACTCTTCGTATGGAATTACTGGTTTGGCATTCGACTATTTGCTGGTTTCTTTTGGTTATGGGAACTATTGTTGGTTGTTCGTGGACTGTGGAAAACACTTGGTTTAGTTGGTTGATTGCTGTGTTGTTGCTGTGTGTCTGCCGCTGCTGTATTCACTGCATATTGCCTAGCTGATCATTCCTTTCTTCTTTGTCCTCCTTACCAGGTACACAATCGATACCACTAATGTAACTGAGAGTTTGAACATGAATGCAAAAGAGAGGACCTGCAGATTGTTTTTATATACACGTGGATTGTTGTGTTAAATGTCATGTAGTATATAGTAGTTACATTTTCGTTTGGATAATAGAAGTAGCCTACATGCTTAGTGTATCAATGTAGGTTAATGAATGCTAGTCATGTATGTGTGCTGTTAGGTGAAAAACATTCCCAGTGTAATAAGTTGTATTTTTAGACTTAGTCTGAGGGTGTAATATATTCTCTAATGTAGGCCAAATAGGAAAACTATCCACTTTAGTTAAAGTTCTTTCTCCTTTTGCCAGATTGTCCCATATAAATTGATAAACTCATTTCACAGAACAAAGAATCAGTTCTAGGCCTCAATCTCATGAAGGCCAAGCCCAAATCGAAACAAATCAGTTAGGCCCATATCGAAAAACAGGGGCCCAAGTCTGGCCATCTCGCATGGGCTAGGTTTGGGCCCATAATTTTCGACTAGTTGTCCATAATCGCAGTCACGTTTTATTATTCTGTAAAAGCATTTTAAATCCTGTTATAAGTAAGCTCGCAATCATGTAATCGATTAGGGCTATTTACTGCTTTCAGTTAGTAGAGACAAACACCACAAGAAACGTAGTTGCTATAGGATATCCTTTTAAAATAAGGACGAGACGAGCCTCGATGAAAATAAACAAAACGCGCAGGTGCGGGGCCCTCGTTAAATGTATATTATTGAAGCATTTAGTTTCCAGGACGGGTTGCTTAGCAAATCTCACAACCCTCCTAAAATAACAGCACGTTAGTCTTTTTAGGATACGCTTTAATAAACCTTACCTTCTTAAACTCGGGTGCACATTTATGTGACCCAAATCCAAATCTCGACGGATTCGAAATGTATTTCTAATCACGGGTACATTGATTGTGATGTGATCCGAGAGGCATATCCATGACGTCGCAAATTCCTTTTAAAAGTAGAACGAGACGAGCCTCGTCAAATAAAATAGACTCAGCTGCGGGGCCCTCTAACTGTATATACATTACAACACTTAGAATTCGGGACATGCCGTTTAGCAAATTTTACGGCCTTCCCCAAAACAACCATACGTTAGTTGTTTTAGGCGCGTCTTAAATAATTTATTTTTCTTAATTCGGGTGCACATTTATGTGACCCAAATCCAAATCTCAACCGAGTCAAGGTATGTCAATAATCACGGGTGCATTGATGTAACGTGGTTCGAGATATGTTTTCACGACGTTGCAAGTCCTATAAAAATAACAGTGAATGATAAAAGCGGTTTAAAAGATAAAATTGGCACATAAGTTCATACTTGTATAAAGTCAGATAATCAAGCCGAATATAACAATTGAGCGACCGTGCTAGAACCACGGAACTCGGGAATGCCTAACACCTTCTCCCGGGCTAACAGAATTCCTTATCCGGATTTCTGGTACGCAGACTATAATATAGAGTCATTATTTTCCTCGATTCGGGATTAAAATTGGTGACTTGGGACACCCTAAATCTCCCAAGTGGCGACTCTGAAATAAATAAACCAATCCCGTTTCGATTGTCCTTTAATTGGAAAAAACTCCCTTGTACCCTCGTGGGTGCGGAAAAGGAGGTGTGACAGCTCTGGCGACTCTGCTGGGGATTGGAACCCAGAACCACTGGTTCAGGGTTAAGAATTCGAGCTTAGAATAATTGTTACTATTTGGTTTTATTTATTATCTGATTTTATTACATGTTTTGAGCCTAATGTGCTAAGTGTTGCTTTTACCGCCTTGATATTATTTGGACTGTATATATAAACTGTGCCGAAACCCTTCTCTTCTCTCTTGAGGAGCGCACGCTGGTCGTGGCTTCTTTCTGTTAGTGTTATATGCCAAAATAGAACGAGGATTCGGAGGAGTTGCAAAATCGGATGGCCTTTTGGTTACCGGTACACAGCTCCCATCCTCGGCTCGAGTTGTCCGCTTGGGTAAGCCAGGTCTAGAACAAACACCTAGGTTTTACAGCTTAGCATAACATAACTTCATGCCGGATCCCTAGTAGGAACGCTTATTTGCATCATGTGCATTTGACTTAGGGGACTCAGCACAGGGGCTGGGTCCGTCTAGGACAGGGAACCTGAGAATAAAGACCATCCTGCTACATCCTGTTTGCTTTATGCATTTACTTGTTTCAAGGCTTGCATGCTGACCGGTTTCTGAATATCGGGAATGTTTGGAAAAGGAAGAGGAGTAACGGTTAAGGGGTTACTTATTTATTCTTGAAAAGTCACAAAAATGGTCAAAGCTCTGCCAGAATTTTGAAAAAAAAATGTGTGTCTTATTAATTTGTTTTAAAAAAGAAAAAAGGAGTCTTTGATTCATTTTTAAGAGAAAAATAGGGTGTCCCCAAAATTCGATTTATGCCCGAACTACGTCAGTTTGATTCTCGCATGGTGCGGGATACGTAGGCAACCCCCATCGGGCTCAACTTGTTCTTTCAAAATAGAGGTACAAACCAAATAACGAAAGTTTTAAGGTAACATCGTACTTTTCAGAAACAACCAAAATTTCGTTTTTCTAGAAAATAGTGTTTCGATTTGTGTATTTGAGTCTAATGAGTCTGGATCTTCGCTTATTCACCCCAATAAACATGCAGAATGAGCATGAGTCCAAGTTTGCCGATAACAGTTAGAAGCAAAATCCCCCTGGAAGTGCGATTATGGTGGGAGGATTTGGAAAAGCCAGAGCAAGACAAGGTCAAATAGCACCTGGGGGGTTTGGTTGATTTGTTGAAAGTCAGGCCTCGGTGCGACATCATAAAGGCTTTGGTTACATTCTGGGATCCGACCCACAACGTGTTCAATGATCCAGAAAGTGGTGTTTGCAGCAGGGAAAATCTGGTAAAATGGAATGAGCATAGGCGGTTCGCTTTTATGGTGGCATTTTTGGGCCTTGTGGTGTTTCCCCGAAAAGATAGAAATATCGACCTAAAGGTGGCTGGAATCGTCAAAATCCTGATTACCAACGATAAAAGCATCCTTGCTCCCATGATAATGTCAGAAATATACCGAGCCCTCACGGCTTGTAAGGCTGGAGCAGACTTCTTCGAAGGGTGCAACTTGTTGTTACAGATGTGGATGATCGAACACTTGTGTCACCACCCTCAGTATATGCGCTACATGTCTACAAATGGGGGCTGCATCGAGGGTTATAGCCTAAGGGTTTCAGGTTTCCGATCACCGGGAGGGTTTGAAGAATGGATATCCTATCTCCGGATCATCACCGCAGACCAAATAAACTGGACTTTGGGTTGGCTTTCTGTGGAAGAAATCATATACATGCCCGCCACTGGTCCTCACTTCCTCTTGATGGGACTCAGGGGTATTCAACCTTATGCCCCTTACAGGGTAATGAGGCAGTTGGGAAGATGTCAAGTACTACACCCGGACGAAGATCTCAGCACTTATGCAGTCGAGGTCAGCAGTGACGGCCAATTTCCTGAAAAGACAGTTCGTTGCATATGGAGTGAATGCCAGTACTTAACGGCGAATACCCGAGTAAATGATGTGTCTAGGGGTGAAGTCTCGCCGGCCTATATCACTTGGCAGAACAAGAAGAACATCGTAAAACGGCCAACCAAACGGCCTCACCTCCGAAATTTTGTTGAGTCATCGCAAGAACAATGGGACTGGCCCGCAAAAGAGGAAGGTTACCTGGTTGAAATTAGGAAGCTGAAGCGACAAATTGAAAGGATGGTATTCGAAAACAACGTACAAGTCGCCCAAGAGCAGGCTGAAAAAGACAAGTTAGCCCAAGAAAACCAAACCCTGAGGGCCCGGCTTCGCCAAGCCAGTAAGAATAACATCGACCGACAGAGGCGTTGCTCCGACGAAAGATTGATAGCCAGTTTGAGAAATCAGGTCATCCAGAGCCAGGTAGAATTAGACCTATCAGAGGCTTGCATAGCAAGGATGAGGGTCAAATGGGCAGAAGGTACAATGGCCCGGAGAAAGCGCCTACAGCAAGTCATGAGGAATTGTGAACTGAGCGCCAAAGCAGCAAAGGAAACAAATTCCGCTTTGCAAGAGCGGATCTTCAAGCAAACACAAGATGCCCAGGCCGACCGGAGACGCTATTACAATGCAATGACAAGGATGGAAAGGCAAATGGGTATATTCCAGGATCAGCTCGCCGCCAATGCACAAACGCTAGGATTAAAGAGCCGACAGATAAGGCAATTGTTCGCAGAAAGGGACAACATTCGGGCAAGAATTGACGAAGTCGGGCATTACATCTACCTAAAATGTTTGGCATGCGAGCAGACACCTCGGGAAAACCTCATTGCTTCCATCATGGGCTGCGTCCATCAGATTATGAACGAGTTGAAGGGCTTGCAAAGAGACCTTACACCTAGGGCCGCGAAAGGGCCGAAAGATGCCTCGTGGGTCCCTAAGTTGGAAAATTAGTTGTTGATCGAGTCCTGGTTGTTTTGTTTGTTGTTTCCCCAATGTTGTTTTCTTTTCCTCAAACCAAGTTTAAAACCCTGGAGTCTGTACTGTTGCTATTTTGTTTGAAGTAATGTGTAATAGCAAATTTTGATAATGAAATTAAGTGACTCCGGAAGAATTTCTATGTGTCTTTACTTTAAGGCAGAACTACGCCTGGTCTGATTCACGCGGGGACGTGATACGTAGGCAATCCCCATAAGATTCGACCGCTTTTAATAAATAAATAAAATAAAATGTAAATAAAACGCAGAGTTTCGCAAAATACTTTAAAAGAGACGAATGAACAAGCCGGGATGACGCATGTGGTTTGAAGCAAAGCATGTAGAAACGGTTAACTGCCTAGGTGCATTGCATCCTCTATGTGTTACGATCAAATCTGTTAAGCTCTAACACTAACAAAGTTTGTTGTTGTCTGATACCAGACAGTTAGTTGTTAAAGAATTCTGGCAACACATTCATACCAAACCAGATCCAAAGGACCGGTAGCAACAAGCATGACTACTTCAGAGAATAGTAATGAGGAAGAAAGGCCGATGAGCCAGTTGCTAAAAGAGGCAATGGAAAAGATTGAAAGGATGGGACTAGAGATGCATGCAATGCAGCTAGCCCTGGCCAAAACGCAAAAGAGCCCTGAGACACTGGGACACATGCCGGAGTACCCTCACTCTGGCCCTTCCACAAGCCGCCCAAATCCCCTCTATCATCAAGAAAGAAGCCCTCATGATTCCCAAGATCCACCACCCCATCAACCTCTCCCAACACCCAATATTCCCATTTTTGTGGGACCTGCATCAGCCCCTTTGCAGCAAACGACCAGTGAGCCATTGTTTCAGGCTCACGATACACAATACTATCCCCCTGAGCCTACATTCCATGCACCCGAACCACAGGCTTACAATCCCCATTTGGAAGTACCGGCAGAGATTGAGAAGCCGGTTAAGGCCCCTGAACAGGATGAAGTGTTAAGAAAGTTCAAAAGCCTGGAGCAATCCTTCAGGAACTTGCACGGGCTGGGCAATCAAGTCAGCGTGGCATACAAAGATCTGTGCCCTTTCCCAGATGTCCAACTCCCGGCTGGGTTCAAGATGCCCAAGTTTGATTTATATGAAGGGCACGGTGATCCCATGGCACATTTGCGGGGATTCTGTAGCAAAATGAGAGGGGCAGGAGGCAAGGATGAGCTTTTGATAGCTTATTTCGGCCAAAGTCTGAGTGGATCTGCACTGGAATGGTATACCAGGCAAGATTTCAGCAGGTGGTACACGTGGGATGATCTGGCGCAGGCTTTTGCAGGTCATTTCCAGTACAACCTGGAGATAGTCCCTGACCGTCTCACGTTATTGAGAACTGGGAAGAAACCCGGGGAAAGTTTTCGCGAGTTCGGGTTCCGCTGGAGAGAACAAGCAGCTAGGGTCGATCCTCCCATGAGAGAGGGAGAGATGGTAGACTACTTTTTGCAGACATTGGATCCAACCTACTTTGGTCACTTGGTGACAATGGTTGGAAAATCTTTCAACGAGGTGGTCAAAATAGGGGTCATGATAGAAGAAGGTTTGAGGTCGGACAAGATCTTAAACTATTCGGCACTTAAGGCCACAACCCAGGCTATTCAAAGCGGCACGGGAGGTGCGCTAAGAAGAAAGAAAGAAGAGGTTGCCACGATCGAGGCAAGCAGTTGGTCCAGGGCTGGCAGGCCGCACTACAACCAACCCAGGCCTCACAGGTCAAACTACCCATACAACCCACCACAAAATTTCTATCCACCTCGAGAACCACATTGTTCCGTACACCAAGCCCAGGTATACACTCAGCCTCCGGTTCGCCCACAATGGCGCGCACCGGCTCCCCAGAACATATATGCACCACCACAAAACACTTACCCTCCACCAAGGGCATATAGAAATCCTTCAGGGGTAGGTTTCCGGGGAAATCCAGATGCCAGAAATGACAGGTTGCGGAAGCAAAGAACCTTCACCGAACTGGGAGAAACCTACACCGCTGTGTTCCACAAGCTGCGGCAATTGGGTTTGGTTAGTCCTGTCCATACTCGGGAACCAAATCCCCCGCCTCAGAATTTGGATCGTTCAATCAGTTGTGAATACTGTTCAGGGATGCTCGGGCACGATACCGAGAAGTGCTGGAAGTTAAGGCATGCCATACAGGATCTTATTGACACCAATAAGATCGAGGTCCAGACACCGGAGGCTCCTAACATCAACCAAAACCCACTGCCAGCGCACCACGAAACTCACATGATTGAGTTGGTGTGTGAGGGAGGAGAATTAAGAAAACCCTCACAAACAGTGATGATGATCCAAGCTGCCCCAAAAGAAGTCTTAACCAGTGGAGGAACAAATGTACAGTCGCAGGGAGAAGGCGTCAAGCCGGTAGTAATATTGGGGAAGAGCCCGTCCGTCATAGCAAGCAAACCCGAGCCAAGCAAGTTGGTAATAACAGGGAGCCTGCCCACACCGGCAGTCATGTTGAAAGGGATATGTAGAGAACGGGTGACCATAAAGCCGGTGGTCCAACTGCCGATGATTGACAGCAGGGCTGTGCCTTGGAAATATGAAAAGGCAGTGGTGACGTACCAAGGAAAACAGGTGGAAGAAGCCAGTTGTGAAGCGCAAGGGCTGACTCGATCAGGTCGATGTTTTGCTCCGGTGGAGTTAAGAAAAACCAACCCAGTGGCAACCAAGAAGCCAGTGTCAGAAGAAGAGGCTGAAGAATTCCTGAGGAAGATGAAAGTGCAAGACTATTCTGTGGTTGAGCAGCTGAGAAAAACACCTGCCCAGATCTCACTATTGTCATTACTCCTCCATTCCGAGGAACATCGCCGGGCCCTGTTAAAGATATTGAACGAGGCCCATGTACCCAGTGAGATTTCTGTAAACCACCTGGAAACCATTGCCAGCAAGATTTTCGAGGTGAACAGGGTAACATTCTCAGATGATGACCTGCCGGTGGAAGGTACGGAGCATAACAAAGCTCTATACCTAGCTGTCAAATGTGAAGACTCGGTGGTAACTCGAGTATTGGTGGATAACGGCTCAAGCGCCAATATTTGTCCATTATCCACCCTGGACCAGTTAAAGATTGACCGTGGAAGAATCCGGGAGAATAGCATCTGTGTCCGGGGGTTTGACGGAAATGGAACAGCCACTGTGGGGGATGTTGTACTTGAACTGACCATTGGCCCGGTCCTGTTTACCATGGAATTCCAGGTATTGGACGCCACGGTATCTTACAACTTGCTGTTAGGACGACCTTGGATTCATGCAGCTAAAGCGGTGCCTTCCACCCTACATCAGACAGTGAAGTTCGAGTGGGAAAGACAAGAGGTCGTGTTGCACGGCGAGGATACAACATGCACCATGGGCGGAACCATTGTGCCTTTCATAGAGACCACTGATGACAAGGGTCCCTGGGTCTACCAGATTCTCGATACAGGGTCGGCCAACAAAATTTCTGAAGGAGAAATCATCCCGCACCCTAGGGTGACTGCCGCAACAGTCATGATGGTATCAGAAATGCTGGGTAATGGGTTTGTGCCAGGAAAAGGCCTGGGAGTTGAACTTCAAGGGATAGTCCAACCTGTCTCCCTTCCTAAGAATCTGGAAACTTTCGGGTTGGGGTTCAAACCAACCGCAGCAGACAGGAAGCAAGCGCGAAAAATGAAGAAGAGAGTCTGGTCTCTGCCTAAACCAGTGCCACGCCTCTCAAGGTCTTTTGTTAAAGCTAGTGCCAAGGGGTCAGCAATCACAAAGATTCGAGGACCTTTGATCGGCATAAGTGAAGACCTGAATCAGAGTTTTGAGAGACTATTCGCGGATGTCAGTATGGTGGAAGCTGGAGAGGATTCCAGCAGAGCAGGGATACAATTTGTGGGGCCTGAGGCCAAGACCAACAATTGGATGGTTACTCCTCTTCCTGTCCGAGGGGAGTCTTGGTAGTAGGCTTTGATTAATGTTTTGTTTGTTTGTTTATTTGTTTGATCGGATTATTCAAGGGTGTAATCCCAATTTTACTTTCGTTTTGTAAAAGTGTGAACCCTTTTTATCCTGCAAATTTAATAAAGTTCTTTTCTTTTGTCCCATTTTAATTTCTTGTTTTGTTCTTTTTCTTTCTGAACAGTTCTCTTTTTACTGGTCCTAATGACATGGCATGCACAGCGGATCTTCAACCTAGTCTAATAAATCAATCTGAATCTGACTCAATGATACAAGAGGTCGTTTGTGATAATGAATCCGAATGTGACGAAGGGGAAGCTTTCGAAGAAATAAACCGAGAACTGTGCCAATTTGAAGAGAAACCCAAGCCTAACCTAAATGACACTGAGGCTGTGAACCTAGGAGACGCTGATAACATCCAAGAGACCAAAATTAGCATCCACATTGAGCCGAATGTCAAAGCAGAATTGATCGAAACTCTCAGGGAATTCAAAGATGTTTTTGCATGGTCATATGATGATATGCCTGGATTGAGCACCAATTTAGTGGTTCACAAACTACCCACTGACCCGGCATACCCTCCGGTCAAGCAAAAACTAAGGAAATTTAAAACAGAAATGAGTGTAAAAATCAAAGAAGAAGTGATCAAGCAGTTGCAATCGAAGGTCATTCGGGTCACTCGATATCCCGAGTGGCTGGCCAATGTGGTACCAGTCCCAAAGAAGGATGGAAAAATCAGGGTGTGCGTCGACTACCGCAACCTCAACAAAGCAAGTCCCAAGGACAATTTCCCGTTACCCAACATTCATATCCTGATCGATAATTGCGCTGGGCGCGAGATCGGATCCTTTGTGGATTGCTATACGGGTTATCATCAGATCCTAATGGACGAAGAGGATGCTGAGAAGACAACGTTTATTACGCCATGGGGAACCTACTGCTATCGGGTAATGCCGTTCGGGTTAAAGAACGCCGGGGCAACGTACATGCGAGCAATGACTGCTGTGTTTCATGACATGATACACAAAGAAATAGAGGTGTACGTCGATGATGTGATCATCAAATCTTGGCGTCAGGAGGACCATATGGCAGACCTAAGGAGATTTTTCCAAAGACTCCGGAGGTATGATATCAAGCTTAACCCGGCCAAATGCGCATTCGGGGTTCCATCAGGAAAGTTGCTAGGATTCATCGTCAGGCGACGGGGGATTGAGTTAGACCCATCCAAAATTGAATCCATCCGAGATTTGCCACCGCCAAGGAACAAAACAGAGGTAATAAGTTTGTTGGGTAGACTCAATTATATCAGCCGGTTCATCGCTCAACTCACAGCAACTTGTGAGCCCATATTTCGGCTACTGAGAAAGGATGCTGCGGTAGTTTGGACGGCAGAGTGTCAGGAGGCTTTCGACCAAATCAAAGGGTATCTGTCTAATCCACCCGTATTGGTCCCACCTAAGCCCGGGAAACCCCTAATCCTTTACCTGACGGTCTTGGAAAATTCATTTGGTTGTGTGTTGGGGCAGCATGACGACACAGGAAGGAAGGAGCAAGCCATCTACTATCTTAGCAAGAAATTCACAGTGCATGAGGTCAAGTACACTCAACTCGAGAAAACGTGCTGCGCCCTAACTTGGGTAGCTCAGAAGTTGAAGCACTACCTGTCTTCATATACTACTTATCTCATATCCCGCTTGGACCCATTGAAGTATATCTTTCAGAAACCTATGCCCACGGGAAGGTTGGCAAAATGGCAAATTCTGCTCACAGAGTTTGATATCATCTACGTAACAAGGACGGCCATGAAAGCCCAGGCATTGGCAGACCATTTGGCAGAGAATCCCGTTGATGAAAAATACGAGCCTTTAAGAACGTATTTTCCTGACGAAGAGGTGATGCATACGAATGAGTTGGAATTACCTGAGGAACCGGGTTGGAAGCTTTTCTTCGATGGAGCTGCAAACGCAAAAGGGGTTGGAATAGGAGCAGTACTCATTTCTGAAACAGGACGGCATTATCCTGTTACGGCTCAACTGCGCTTCTATTGCACCAACAATATGGCCGAATATGAGGCTTGCATTCTGGGTCTGCGCTTGGCTGCTTACATGGATGTCCAAGACGTCTTGGTCTTGGGAGACTCGGACCTCTTGGTACATCAAATTCAGGGTGAATGGGAAACACGAGATCTAAAGCTCATACCATACCGACAATGCTTGCATGATCTGAGCAAGCAATTTCGATCGGTAAAGTTCAAACACATCCCGAGAGTTCACAATGAGGTTGCGGATGCCTTAGCCACCTTAGCATCAATGCTGCACCACCCTGACAAAATGTATGTTGATCCTCTACACATCCAGGTCCGTGATCAGCACGCCTACTGCAATGCCATAGAAGAAGAAGCAGATGGCGAACCCTGGTTTCATGATATTAAGGAATACCTCAGAATGGGAATATACCCGGAACATGCCTCTAGAGACCAAAAAAGAGCCCTTAGGCGTTTGTCGAATGGCTTCTTCTTCAGTGGAGGAGTATTGTACAAAAGAACCCCGGATTTGGGATTGTTGAGATGCATAGATGCCGGGCAGGCAACGACGGTTATGGCGGAAGTACATGCCGGAGTTTGTGGGCCGCACATGAGCGGATATGTGTTGGCAAGAAAGATCCTTCGAACAGGGTGTTATTGGCTAACCATGGAACACGACTGTATCACTTTCGTGAGGAAATGCCATCAGTGCCAGATACATGGAGACTTGATTCACTCTCCGCCAACAGAGTTACATACGATGTCAGCACCCTGGCCGTTTGTAGCATGGGGCATGGATGTCATTGGGCCCATCGAGCCAGCAGTGTCCAACGGTCATAGGTTCATTCTAGTGACCATTGATTACTTCACCAAATGGGTTGAGGCTAAAACCTTCAAATCAGTAACTAAGAAGGCAGTGGTGGACTTTGTTCACTCCCATATCATCTGCAGATTTGGGATCCCAAAAGTGATCATCACGGATAACGGTGCGAATCTTAATAGCAGCTTGATGAGAGAGGTATGCCAACAATTCAAGATTACACACCGCAATTCCACCCCATATCGTCCTAAGGCAAATGGAGCAGTCGAAGCAGCCAATAAGAATATCAAGAAGATACTGCGAAAAATGGTGGAAGGGTCCAGACAGTGGCACGAGAAATTACCCTTTGCTTTGTTGGGTTACCGCACTACCGTCCGGACTTCCATAGGCACAACTCCTTATTTGTTGGTGTATGGAACTGAGGCCGTGATACCAGCGGAGGTCGAAATTTCGTCCCTCCGAATTGTCGTTGAAGCCGGAATTGATGATGATGAATGGATCAAAGCTCGCTTGGAACAGTTGAGCCTGATAGATGAGAAAAGATTGGCAGCAGTGTGCCATGGTCAACTGTATCAGAAGAGAATGGCAAGAGCGTATAATAAGAAGGTGCGCCCCAGGAAGTTTGAAGTAGGGCAGTTGGTATTAAAGAAGATCCTCCCACATCAGGTCGAGGCAAAAGGCAAATTCGCCCCAAATTGGCAAGGGCCTTATATCGTGACCAGAGTCTTGGCCAATGGTGCTTTGTGTTTGACAGATGTCGAAGGTAGATGTGTCGACATGGCTATCAATTCAGATGCAGTCAAGAGATATTGTGCGTAACTTCTTCAATTATGGCAATTTTGGTTGATTTGTTTGTATTTGGCATTTATTGAATAATGAGATGACGGAGGCAATTCTTTCTTCTATCCAAACACTTTTAACCCTCGCTTCCCCCTTTGAGCCTTAAGCAAATTCTTTCAATACCCCTCTTTTGGAATCACTAATGGGAAAGATACGAAAAAAAAAGAAAGGAAAAGAAAAGAAAAAGAAAGAAAAGGAAAAGAAAATGAAAAGAAAGAAAAGAAAAATCAAGGAATATAAAACCGTGGGAACTACGTTTGACCTGATTCCTCAAAGAGGATACGTAGGCGCCTCACGGCTCGGTCATAGTATGCATCATAGTGGATATACGATGCATAATGTACATAGTGTGCGTAAAGCGTGCGTAACGTGCGTAACGCACATAGCGCAACATAAGTATAAATAATAAATTCCCCAAGCAAGAAAACTGGGGCAGAGGTTATGTTTTTAAGTTCCAACAAAGGTTTGATTCCAAAAGTTGTAGCACATCACCCATCAAATTATCTTCAATTTTATAGCCTTTCTTTAACCCCACACCAAAACCAACATCAACGTCCAAAAGACCTCCCGATCGATGTTCAAGAGATGTCGAGTCAGGAGAATAAGACCGAGAATAATACACCAATCCCCAGCAAAGAAGAGGATCGTAAGACTGGGAACGAATTGATAGTCAAAGGAATCTCCAGAAGAGAGGGTCGTATCTACAACGCCCCGATTCCTCGAAAGAAATAAAATGAGAGAGTCTCATCGGTGAAAACCTTCGCAGGCACCGAGAGGCGATGTAAGATGAGGGATATGAAATGAGAGTCTTATTGGTGAAAACCTTCACAGGCACCATAAGGCGCCGGGAGATGAGAGAAAAGAGAGATTCTCATTAGTGAAAACCCCTCGAAGGGCACTATGAGGCGACGAGACAGATCAGCAAAGCTACCACATTCGAAACGAAATGAACACTCTTTTATCATCCCCAGCAAGTCAAACCATCGGGCAAATCAATTGATACAAATAGACTGGGTCGGAATCTATGGTGCACGCCATGATCACGGGGACCAGTTGTGTCCTCCAGATAAGTTCTTTTGATTGTCTCCTCCCACAAAATATTGGTTCAGAAAGATTTTCTCCTTTCCATATCTTTATTTCTTTTCCTAAAATGTGTCTTTAAAGGATTTTTCAAAACTTACTACCAGAAACCAAAGGGGAATTCATCCAATGCAGGATAATACAAACAGTCTTAAAGGCCGGCCCCAGGCAATGCAGGGATTGTGCTCGGAAATGTTGGAAGAAGTATGCTCCAAAAGGGAGTGGTTTCGGGAGTTAGAAGCAGACTCCCACATCATGTGTTTAAAGAGAAAGCAGAGAAGGGGATAAATTGTAAACCAATCCCCAGCAGGCTAGAGACCCCCAACAGGCAACTTTGCCTGCCAACCAATTATGGGGACAAAGAGCAAGAAAAGAGGAAGAGAGAAAAATTGCTCGCCAGAAAGGCACCCTCTACCACCACGATTAAAACTGACCAAATCCTTTTGTCTGTTGCAGGGGAACAGAGGATTGATGAGGGCAGCAAGATGCAACGCCATGGAAGTCACCAAAAACCGGGGCAGAAAATTTTCTGCCGATTGTCGAAAATTTTCTCGGAAGAACGGGGAAACAATTCGAATACATTTAAGTTCTAGGTCGCCCACCAGTATAATACGGGAATACATTTTAAGTTCTAGGTCGCCCACCAGTATAATGCGGGAATACTTTTAAGTTCTAGGTCGCCCACCAGTATAATGCGGGAATACTTTTAAGTTCTAGGTCGCCCACCAGTATAATGCGGGAATACTTTTAAGTTCTAGGTCGCCCACCAGTATAATGCGGGAATACTTTTAAGTTCTAGGTCGCCCACCAGTATAATGCGGGAATACATTTAAGTTCTAGGTCGCCCACCAGTATAATGCGGGAATACATTTTAAGTTCTAGGTCGCCCACCAGTATAATGCGGGAATACTTTTAAGTTCTAGGTCGCCCACCAGTATAATGCGGGAATACTTTTAAGTTCTAGGTCGCCCACCAGTATAATGCGGGAATACTTTTAAGTTCTAGGTCGCCCACCAGTATAATGCGGGAATACATTTAAGTTCTAGGTCGCCCACCAGTATAATGCGGGAATACATTTTAAGTTCTAGGTCGCCCACCAGTATAATGCGGGAATACTTTTAAGTTCTAGGTCGCCCACCAGTATAATGCGGGAATACATTTAAGTTCTAGGTCGCCCACCAGTATAATGCGGGAATACATTTAAGTTCTAGGTCGCCCACCAGTATAATGCGGGAATACATTTAAGTTCTAGGTCGCCCACCAGTATAATGCGGGAATACATTTTAAGTTCTAGGTCGCCCACCAGTATAATGCGGGAATACTTTTAAGTTCTAGGTCGCCCACCAGTATAATGCGGGAATACATTTTAAGTTCTAGGTCGCCCACCAGTATAATGCGGGAATACATTTTAAGTTCTAGGTCGCCCACCAGTATAATGCGGGAATACATTTAAGTTCTAGGTCGCCCACCAGTATAATGCGGGAATACATTTTAAGTTCTAGGTCGCCCACCAGTATAATGCGGGAATACATTTAAGTTCTAGGTCGCCCACCAGTATAATGCGGGAATACATTTAAGTTCTAGGTCGCCCACCAGTATAATGCGGGAATACATTTAAGTTCTAGGTCGCCCACCAGTATAATGCAGGAATACATTTAAGTTCTAGGTCTCCCACCAGTATAATGCGGGAATACATTTAAGTTCTAGGTCGCCCACCAGTATAATGTGGGAATACATTTTAAGTTCTAGGTCGCCCACCAGCATAATGCGGGGATACATTTTAGCTCTAGAGTTTGGAATCAGTAGCCCCACCTGAAGACAGAAGGTTACAACAGAGATCCCCAAACGGGAAACAATAAAATTCTCAGCACCAAGAAGCAGACAACTGCAGAGGCAAGCACATAATTCAAAGGGAAAAAGGAACGCGTCTCAAAAGAAGTAGTTTGGGAACGTTGTAGCATGCCCAGTATAACAATTCTGATGAAAAGCCATACCACTGAAGAAACCATTGGAAGATCTAAAGAAGAAAGCCGTGTCCCCAGCAAATCAAGCAAAGTGATGAGAACTGGCATTCAGAAAAGGTGAAGGACCAGCATCATCTCCAAGTTCACAAAATAAAGGCGTCAGAGGAAAGCGTTAGCCGACAAGAAAGCAAGGCAACAAGAACAAGTTGAAGATGGATGAGATTTCAGGATCCTCAGTTTAGCTTAGCTTCTTGTTTTCCTTTTAGAGCAATGTAATAGGGAGATCGGTTGAGCAGTAGCATCCTACAGCAGCATACAACAGCGCACAACAACAACAAACACTACAGTCACACGGTAGTCCCAGCTACCAAAGATTTCCCGAACTACATTGACCTGATTCCTGTTCAGCCCAGGATATGTAGGAAACCTCGGAAGCAAAGGTTCGGTCAAATCTTTTTCAAAAAATGCTTCACACGGAGTATTCGGACGGGCAAAAATCGCTCGCTTTATCTTTGCGCGAAAACCCTTCGTGTCTTCGGGCAAAGAGGGGCAGCTGTAAGCACGTGATTTTTGCTTTACGAGCAATCGCTCCAAAAGAAAATAAAAATAGTGACAAATGATTTCGCGGTACAATTTTTTGAGTTTTTCGTGACATGTGTTGTTAGTCATTTATGGGTCTGTCCATTCTGCATTTAGTCTTACCGATCAAAATACAAAGCATGTATGTCAGGGTAATTAAAATCATAATTCGGTCGTTAAAAGAAAATCCACAAATAAATATGAAATGCATCTAGGTGGTGATTTAAACCTACTTGAATATTTCAATATGCGAGTGATAACTGTGTTAAAGGTTTAAATTAATGATGGTTTTAATGTCATTTTTTATTATTTCTATTTATTTAATTTTAAAATTAGGAAAAGGAACAAAAAGAAAAGAGTGCAAGATTAACCGGACTTGGGCCTATTTGTTTTGAATATTCTAAGCCCAAAAGCAGCCCAAATCAGCAGCCCAAGCGACCCATTCCCCAGGCCATCAAAACGACGTAGTTCAACACCAAAACTACGTCGTTTCAGGGATGATTAATCTGAGCCGTTCATTTCCAGTGATCCGATGGCCCTTATTAGCCCTCATGACCTGACCCACTCCCATTTTAACTGACCCCCTACTTAACCAAAACGGCGCCGTATTGATAAGCCTCCCCAATCCTGACCATCAATTGTGATCAATCCAACGGCCAGGATTCAGTCACCCTCCCCGTATATAAACCTGACCCCTTACCCCACGCCCCAAGCCACACCCCCCCTTCAGCCACTGTTCACCATCTTCCCCAGGACCCCTTTCCTCTCAAACCCCTAGCAGCCTAGGTTTTTCCCTCGTGAGCCCGGTAACCATGGTTCCGATGACCACCAAAATAACATCCCCGATGCACCCAACCACCCCGAACATGAATCTGTCAACCGTTCACCTCGAATCACTCCGAATCTTCTCGAATCTTCAAACGAAGATTCGAGCAAAAACTAGATCTACACCGATTGACCCCAAACTCACACCACAACCCCTCCTGACCTCCCTCACCCCCGGAGTGGCTTTGGTTTCGTTCGAATCTGACAGGGATTGAACGGTTCCCAAATCGAACCTCAAGAGCCCTAGGATTCAGATCTATGGGTTTGTCCGAATCAGTGGCAGGATCAGGGCCTAGCAGACTTTTACCGAAGTGTTCTCAGTTGAGAACGCTCCGGTTAAAGTCCATTAGACCCCAAAATCACCTGGCCCGAGTTCGAACTTGAATCGGTCTTAGTTTCATTTTTCTGAGGTATTTTTTCTTTTTATTTTGTCCTCCTAAAATCTATCTGTCATTCGTGTTCTGGTTTGTCTTGTTCCGCGACTCGTCTGTCCATGTGTGTACGTTTTAAGTTAATAATGAGTTGGTTGTTGGTTTTATTGGTTGTTTGCTGTGTATTATAGCTTGGATAGTCATCTAAATAAGTGTCGTCAACTGAATTCACTTGAAAGATGTTATAGCTTGTGTAGTCATCTAAACGAGTCTACATTTCAGTATTGATTACTATGCCTGTTTCTTGTTGGTGTTACTTGTATCGGCATGACCAACTTGCACCCTTTAATTGACACCCTTGTTTGCTTAAAGTTTGAATCATTGCCTGAACTTAGGCAGAGAATTGGCAATTAGCTTTAGAAATCTAACAAATCAGCCTGAAAGCAGTTTGAGTTTAATTAGCTAGTAGTCAGGTATTGGCTGAAATTAGAGAGGTCTATATACTAACTATTAAGAGTTAGGGTAATACAGTAATATGCAAGGTATAAGGGTAATCTTGGCATAAGACAGGGTCTGATTAGGGGATAATTTCAGAATATGTCAAGTGGTAATTAAAATAGGATTAAATTAATGCTAATGGGGGACCAGACCTAAGAGTATGGGAATTAATTGAATACTTAACTAAACCCATAACCCTTGATTAGAGTAATAAAGACAGGGCATGGGGGCTGATTAAGGATTCCAAGAAAGATGCCTTTAGGCATGGGGAGTTAAGGGGTATGGGCAGTCTGCAAGTAGGAGGGAGGTAGCTTAGCTGCCCTTGGTCATTTGGCTTATAAATAGGCCATTTGATAACTTAAAAGGGGCTGGACTTTTAGTCTTCAGAAAAAGATAAAACAAAAGGCTGGAATTTTTAGTTTAAAAGCTGAAACTTTTAGTCTGAAGGAAGGTTTACTGAGTTTAAAGAAAGCTGAAAAACATAAGTTAGTTTCCAAATAGATTATAACCAAACACCATCTGAAAGTTGAATAAGAATTCATATTGGTCAAGCTGCCTTGGCCAAGTTCTGTCATCTGCACTGACTGAGCTGTTTGTTGGTTGCTGAACTGTTGTTATTTGCTGCATCGAACTTCTTTTACTTCTGGTGTTCATTACTCTTCGTCTGGAATTACTGGTTTGGCATTCGACTATTTGCTGGTTTCTTTTGGTTCTGGGAACTATTGTTGGTTGTTCGTGGACTGTGGAAAACACTTGGTTTAGTTGGTTGATTGCTGTGTTGTTGCTGTGTGTCTGCCGCTGCTGTATTCACTGCATATTGCCTAGCTGATCATTCCTTTCTTCTTTGTCCTCCTTACCAGGTACACAATCGATACCACTAATGTAACTGAGAGTTTGAACATGAATGCAAAAGAGAGGACCTGCAGATTGTTTTTATATACACGTGGATTGTTGTGTTAAATGTCATGTAGTATATAGTAGTTACATTTTCGTTTGGATAATAGAAGTAGCCTACATGCTTAGTGTATCAATGTAGGTTAATGAATGCTAGTCATGTATGTGTGCTGTTAGGTGAAAAACATTCCCAGTGTAATAAGTTGTATTTTTAGACTTAGTCTGAGGGTGTAATATATTCTCTAATGTAGGCCAAATAGGAAAACTATCCACTTTAGTTAAAGTTCTTTCTCCTTTTGCCAGATTGTCCCATATAAATTGATAAACTCATTTCACAGAACAAAGAATCAGTTCTAGGCCTCAATCTCATGAAGGCCAAGCCCAAATCGAAACAAATCAGTTAGGCCCATATCGAAAAACAGGGGCCCAAGTCTGGCCATCTCGCATGGGCTAGGTTTGGGCCCATAATTTTCGACTAGTTGTCCATAATCGCAGTCACGTTTTATTATTCTGTAAAAGCATTTTAAATCCTGTTATAAGTAAGCTCGCAATCATGTAATCGATTAGGGCTATTTACTGCTTTCAGTTAGTAGAGACAAACACCACAAGAAACGTAGTTGCTATAGGATATCCTTTTAAAATAAGGACGAGACGAGCCTCGATGAAAATAAACAAAACGCGCAGGTGCGGGGCCCTCGTTAAATGTATATTATTGAAGCATTTAGTTTCCAGGACGGGTTGCTTAGCAAATCTCACAACCCTCCTAAAATAACAGCACTTTAGTCTTTTTAGGATACGCTTTAATAAACCTTACCTTGTTAAACTCGGGTGCACATTTATGTGACCCAAATCCAAATCTCGACGGATTCGAAATGTATTTCTAATCACGGGTACATTGATTGTGACGTGATCCGAGAGGCATATCCATGACGTCGCAAATTCCTTTTAAAAGTAGAACGAGACGAGCCTCGTCAAATAAAATAGACTCAGCTGCGGGGCCCTCTAACTGTATATACATTACAACACTTAGAATTCGGGACATGCCGTTTAGCAAATTTTACGGCCTTCCCCAAAACAACCATACGTTAGTTGTTTTAGGCGCGTCCTAAATAATTTATTTTTCTTAATTCGGGTGCACATTTATGTGACCCAAATCCAAATCTCAACCGAGTCAAGGTATGTCAATAATCACGGGTGCATTGATGTAACGTGGTTCGAGATATATTTTCACGACGTTGCAAGTCCTATAAAAATAACAGTGAATGATAAAAGCGGTTTAAAAGATAAAATTGGCACATAAGTTCATACTTGTATAAAGTCAGATAATCAAGCCGAATATAACAATTGAGGGACCGTGCTAGAACCACGGAACTCGGGAATGCCTAACACCTTCTCCCGGGCTAACAGAATTCCTTATCCGGATTTCTGGTACGCAGACTGTAATATAGAGTCATTATTTTCCTCGATTCGGGATTAAAATTGGTGACTTGGGACACCCTAAATCTCCCAAGTGGCGACTCTGAAATAAATAAACCAATCCCGTTTCAATTGTCTTTTAATTGGAAAAAACTCCCTTGTACCCTCGCGGGTGCGGAAAAAGGAGGTGTGACAGCTTAAAACACGTCTTTGGACTGCGTCACATGAAATGCACCCACAATCCGGAACGCATTTTATTTGATGTTTTGAGATTTGGATTTGGGTCGCATGAAATGCACACCAGAGCTTAAGAAAGTAAGTTATTAAACACGCGCCTAAAGAGACTATCGCGTTATTATTTTGGGAAGGCCACGAAATTCACTAAGCGGCCCTCCTGAATTCTAAGTAGTTTTAAACAAGTATTTACTGAGGGCCCCGCAATTTGTATTTTTATTCGGCGAGGCTCATCTCATTCTTATTTTTTTTAAAGAATTTGCAACGTCATGGAAATGCATCTCGGGCCACGCCACAATCAATGCGCCCGTGACTAGAGACATATTTCGACTTCGTTGAGATTTGGATTTGGGTCACATAAATGTGCACCCGAGTTTAGGGAGATAACATTATTAAAGGCGCGCCTAAAGCAACTAGCGCATTATTATTTTTGGGTAGGGCCGTGAAACTTGCTAAACGGCCCGTCCCGGAATCTAAGTATTTAATATATACGTTTAGAGGGCCCCGCGGCTTGTGCATTTTTTTTCTTTTTATTTTTTTTATTTTTGCGAGGCTCGTCTCATTTTCACTTTTTAAGGGCAAACTTAAAACAACTACGATTTCCTACTAGTGAAGCCATCCGAGATTAAACAAAAAAAACGATTCTAACCGGTAATAATATCCATGGTAAAAATGAAAAATAGAATAACCTCGTTCATATGCTCACATTTACTTTGAGCATGCAGTAACTAAGCATAAAATACCATTTTTAACACAACAACAAAATTGCATTGTTGACATTCATACATATCGAATATTTTCATTTATTGCCTTGAACCATAATATGCAAAATGAATGAAATGAAATAAAGGATGAAGAACACCAACCTTCGAACCTCGACAATCCTAGAACGACAAACAGTGCTTCCTACGGAACTCAGACCGGACTTCACTGAACAAGGAACAAACAACGAAAACCCCGGAACAAACTCGACGCACCGGACCTCGACTCAACCTTTGGACCTTGGACTGGAACTCGACCTCAACACAAGGTCGAGCAGCTCACTTCCATGAACTCCGGCTCAGCTAGTGGCGTGAAGCTGACAGACTGTTTAGTCGACGATTGTGGGGGTCGACGGGCAGTGTTTAATGGTGACGGGGTGATGGTTGTCGACTGGAAAATGACGAGGGCGTTGGTTGCGACAGTAGAGTGGGTTGTTTGGGCAGTGGTTAATGGCTGGAGCTCGGACGTGAGAGAGTGGTTGGTTTTGGGTTATGGTCGCCGGACATGGTGGAGAGCTCGACAACGCAGCAACAGCTGCTCGAGTTCCGGCGAGGGGTGGTGTTTGGGAGGAGAAGGTTGGTCCGTTGATGGAGTGTTGGTGGTGTTGGATGGTTTTGACGATGGTGGGGCTGCCGGGGAAGGTCGTGGTGGTTATGGCGGAGAGAGAGTTGGGGAAGGTGACGGGGAGGGTCCGGAATGGAGGGTTTTTCCTGGTTTTCTTTCTTTTTAAAAGAAGATGGAGGAACAGTCGTTTTTGCTGTAGGGTTCTTGCTTCTTCTCTTTTGAGAAGAAGATGTACAGTACTGCCTTCCCAATTTTTCAAAAAGTCCCTTTTTAAAATTCCCCCCGGTCCTTTTTCGTTGGTCCGTGTTTTTTGTAATACAATGCCCATGAAAATGAGCCCCACGCGTGGTGGGGTTCGAGGCATATGTTCCCCACGCGTGGTGGGGTTCCCCACGTGTCCTGGACACGGTTTATTATGGGCTAGGTCCGAAAATTAGGCCTAAAACCGGGTAGTTTAAACCCGAATATTATTCTTTTGCCCGGACCTGAGAAATAGGAACACGTTGCTTAACTAGTCCTATGTAAGCAAAATAACTACCAAAAATAAGACTAGTATTTAAACAAAACTATATCTTTTTTTTAAAACATTTTCAAGATTTAAAATAGCTACAAAATATTAATAAAACTATTTTTTGTAATTTTCGTTTTTTTTTAAATATTAAGATAAAATATGAAGAAATATTTTTTTGTATTTTTCAAAGTTAAAATGACTATAGAATATTAATAAAACTATATTTTTTGTAATTTTCGAATTTATATAAAGTACCAAAATAAAGTACAATTTTTGTATATATATATTTTTTGAATATATATATTTTTTTGAAATTTTCTTTTTGCAACGAAATAAAGTAAAAATAGTTAAAATAGCTATACTAGACCCAATTTCACATATTCATGCTAAAAATGTGAAAATTCTCGGGGAGGGTCAAAAATCACGTGCTTACAGCTGCCCCTCTTTGACTGGAAACACGAAGAGTTTTCCGACAAAGAACGACTAGACGTGTTTTTTGACCCGACCATTACTTGGACGGACTACACTTAAGGAAAGGGAGGGAATGTGACCGAGCCCTGGTATCTGAGCTGCCTACATATCCTTGGTTATACAGGAATCAGGCCACGTGTAGTTCGGGAATGAGAGAGATAGTGAAGTGGACCGAGGTGGAGAGCCGATCGAGGTGCCGTTCCGTCGAGGTTCCGGTCCGCGGTCCTGTCATTACAACAAAAATGAAAACTGAAAAAGACTAACTAAGCCTATCAGCTACTAGTTACAAGGATTCCTATCTCTTAAGTCTTCTGAAACTTGGTCTTGAGTCTTGAATGGTGCTTCATACAGACTTTGGATTTGAACCTTGATACTTGCTAGTTGTAGGCGCCAGTTCTTGAGCAGATCACATTTGTTCTCCACATCCGTGCTTCGGATTCATTCATTTTTCTTTTTTTTCTTTTTCTTCTTTTTTTTCCTTTTTGTTTTTGTGACTAGCTTTTGTTGACCCTCTCAGACTGTTGACTCGCATTCTTGGGGCGAGATTCTTGTTGCTTCTATTTTGGATTGAATGCTGGGGATTTTTGTTGTGGCTTTCTGCCTTCCAATGGGTTACGGCTTGACTTTGAACGATCCCGCTGTTCTGCAGGCGGACCCCTAACTTCTTCAATCTTTGACATATAACAATCTTTTGCTCTACAGGCAGGCCCCTGACAATCAAAACAATCAAAACAAACAAAATTTCCTAACCCAATTGGCACTGGGAAGGTTTGTGAGTCGTTAGCAAAATCGTAGCCCACTGATACTACTGATGCAGTGCTGAGAGTGAACTAAACACTAGATTAGGATGTATTCCTTTGTTATACAGGTGGGCGCCTAGCAAGAAATTTAAAGACTGAATGTATTCCTCTGTTATTATGGGCGGGCTCCCAATTTCAACACTTGATAGTAAAACTGAATGTATTCCCCTCGTTATACAGGTGGGCGCCTGGGTTTAGGAAAATGACTCTTTTTCAAAATGTTTTTTTTTAGCATCTTAGGAGAAAGATTCATCGGACTAAGATTTTGATCCTAGGAGAAGGTTCGTCAGACTAGGCCTCTATCTTAGGAGAAAAATTCATCGGACTAAGATTTTGATCCTAGGAGAAGGTCATCAGACTAGGTCTTGTTTTTTGTTATCTTAGGAGAAAGATTCATCAGACTAAGATTTGGATCCTAGGAGAAGGTTCGTCAGACTAGGTCTCTATCTTAGGAGAAAATTTCGTCAGACTAAGATTTGATCCTAGGAGAAGGTTCATCAGACTAGGTCATTATTTTTTTGTTATCTTAGGAGAAAGATTCATCAGACTAAGATTTGGATCCTAGGAGAAGGTTCGTCAGACTAGGTTTTGATCCTAGGAGAAGGTTCATCAGACTAGGTCATTTTTTGTTTTTGGTATCTTAGGAGAAAGATTCATCAGACTAAGATTTTGATCCTAGGAGAAGGTTCGTCAGACTAGGTCTCTATCTTAGGAGAAAAATTCGTCAGACTAAGATTTTGATCCTAGGAGAAGGTTCATCAGACTAGGTCATTTTTTGTTTTTGGTATCTTAGGAGAAAGATTCATCAGACTAAGATTTTGATCCTAGGAGAAGGTTCATCAGACTAGGTCTCTATCTTAGGAAAAAATTCGTCAGACTAAGATTTTGATCCTAGGAGAAAGTTCATCAAACTAGGTCATTTTTGTTTTTTTTTTGTTTTTTTTATATCTTTAACAACCACTTAGGAGGAAATGCATCTCCTATGGGCAAAACATAAACTTAGGAGGAAATGCGTCTCCTATGGGTAAAAACAAACTTAGGAGGAAATGCATCTCCTATGGGTGAAACTTAAACTTAGGAGGAAATGCGTCTCCTATGGGTAAAACTTAAACTTAGGAGGAAATGCGTCTCCTATGGGTGAAACTGTAACAAACCTAGGAGGAAATGCGTCTCCTATGGGTGAAACTAAAACAAACTTCGGAGGAAATGCATCTCATATGGGTAAAACTCAAACTTAGGAGGAAATGCATCTCCTATGGGTGAAACTGAAATGAACTTAGGAGGAAATGCATCTCCTATGGGTGAACTCTAACGATTTCAAACTAGGAAGTGCGTCTCCTATTAATGAAACCTTCGCTTTCTTTTTTTTTTTTTTGAATTATTTACTTACCTGTGTTGTCCTCCCTTGAAACTGTTGGGGATTATTTAGATGGGGATGGCTTTTTACCTTTTTCCTTTTTTTCATTATTATCTTTTTATTCTTTTTTTTTTGATTTTATTCTTTTTTTTTCGCATAGCTTCTTCCTTCGAAGACTACCTCCCTTGAGAGTCGTTTTGCATTTCCCCGAAAGGAACCGCTGAGGATACCGCCTTTCCAACCTTGTGTTGGACCCCTCGCAACTGCTAGGGATAACACTTTTGAGGAATTATTTACTTACCTGCTAGGGATAACACTGTTGGGTAAAATGTTATCAGCTGGGGGTACCTGACTTCCAGAAAATTTTCTAAATGGAAGGAAAATTTTCTGCCCCAGTTTGATAATATCCCTTGTGGCATGCAGTTCCGGCATCAATGCCATTTCCTTTACCTGTTTCAAATCAAACAAAATTGTTAGTTTAAAACATGGTGGTTGGTTGTGATACTCCCAACGGGATGGCTTTCCCTTTCTCCTTCCTTGCTCTGCGTTCAACAACTTGTTGGGGATGATAATATGTGCTGGGGATAATCCCTTCCTGCTGGGGGATATCCCTCTTCTTTTGTGGCATAGCTTGGAAACTGGCATTTCCCCGACCTTTTAGTCTAGTATGGATTTCGCCAAATCATGCTCACTGCTCTCCTTGCTTTGTTCACGGGCCTTGTCTTTGAGGTTTATAACCTTGGTTTTGGCAAGGATATCCCTTTTGATGCTCGTCAATCCTTTTGTCAATTCCCTTTTGCTGGGGATATCTTTATTGACACTGGCCTCGCGTTTGTTCCCTGCTGACTATACCACTTGGATGTACTAGTCAGATCTCATTTTGGAAAGCTGATGGCCTATTTGAAGTCATTTCATACTTGTTCTGACCGGACAGACTCTATTGGGGATTTTTCTATGAAAGGAGAAAGATAAAAGGGAACAGAATAAAAAGACAAAGGGAAAAAAACATGACTCTTTAACAAAAGAAACTATAAATAAAAACCCTATCAAATGCAGATGCCGACTCTAATGGCCATGACATGCATATGGGGCCTATCCTTTACCGTCAATCCTCTTTCAAGATCTTCAATTTGCGATTCCCCATCCGATTCTCACTCTTATTTCGACTTGTAGTGCCCGAAGGGTTTTCACTATCAAGCCTCTCTCATTTTGGTTTTCTCTCAGCTTTTATCGCCTTATGGTGCCTGTGAAGGTTTTCACCAATAAGACTCTCTCATTTGTATCACTTTCCAGCTGGGAATTTGGAGTGTTGCCGGCATGACTCTTTTTGTTGGAGATTAGAGTCCTTTCTGTTGTGGAAACAGAATGTTATGTTCGCCGGTAAGAATCTTATTTGTTTGACTTGGCATCTTTTGAAGACTGGTCGGAAGGTCTTTCTTTGGACCGTAATGTGGGTTTTGGATAGGGCTAGAAAGAAAGGGTATTAAAGGCTCAAAAATGAATCGATTTTGGGTTATTAATTACAACCTTCGGAATTAGATTTATTTACAACAAACACAACTTTTGCCCCAGTTTCTTGCTTGGGGATATTTTGATTGGGTTTTTTTTTCATTTTTTCAAAACTATGACCGAGCCGTGAAGCGCCTACGTATCCTCTTTGAGGAATCAGGTCAAACGTAGTTCCCAATTCCTCTTTTTCATTTGATTCTTTTTTTTTATCATTTTTCTTTCTTTCTTTTCCTTCTTTCATTTTTCCCTCTCTTTCGTTTTGTTGTTTTCTTTTCTTCTTCTTCTTTTTTTTTTCATGCCATGCTTGCATTTTCTAGTCGTTTTTACTGATTCCGAACGAGGGGTATGAAAGAAAAACAAGTAAGGCTCAAAAGGGATAACGAAGGATAAAGTGTTTAGGTAGCAGAACAAAATGCCTTCGTCATTCCAGTCTTCAAGACATGCCAAGTGCAAACGACACAATTAAACAATAGATTTATAGTCTCTTCCGATGGTGCTAGACTTGACAATTATATTCAACATCTGTTTGTTCATTTGTCACTTCTAAACACCGCTGGGCGATACTCTCATTATCATGAACACCCTTCATGCCAATTTGACGAATCTTGGTTTTAACGGTTTTTCTTCATATTTTACTCGCCCCAGTTCCACATGACTCGAGCTCTGAATAATCTCAAACCGTCCTTATTTTCTTTAAATGGTCTGGTCGCCTTTCCAGGGTTTTATGATTAACTTTAAAGACTAGGCCCAAAGTGTGTGCGCATGTCATGTCCCTAGAATCGGCATTGAACGAAATGATAACACGACTAAACAAAAAGATGACTGGGAATAATCAAAGACCGGATTTTGCATTAGACTACCGGCGAAATGGTTTGAATAAAAAAACAAACAAAACAACCAGAATAAAATCCTAACACAAACTGGACAAAATTTAAACAAATTGCTATGACAAAATGGAAAGATAAGAAGGTTTGACACAGGACAAAATCCAAATTACAACCTTAATAATCCGGACAACAGAAATGACAACAAAATAAGCCACCACAAGCTTCTCTCTTGCTGACCAAGGAACAAAACGTCCTCCCACTTTATCAAAATTGGCATTTTAGCCGCTGAGCTTTGCATCAATATTACCAGCTTCAACCTCATCAACCTCCGCAGGCAAGTTCTCGAGGAGGTTCGAGTGCTCCATGTCACTATTATTAATCACAATCCGCCCTTCTTGGATCATTCTTTCTATTTCTCTTTTCAAATCCCGACAGCTTTCAACATTGTGCCCCTGGACATTGGAATGGTATTCACACCTTTTAGAAGGGTCAAAGCTTCTTGCACGTGGGTCCACACGATTTGGAGGAATAGGTGCAATCATGTCATGATTCTTTAATTTCTCAAATAAGCTTTCATAGGACTCTCCTATTGGTGTAAAATTATCTTTCAGCCTTTGTTCACCTTTATACCACTGGCTTGGTTGTGGGTTATAGGGCACCTGAAAATTTTGTGGAGACTTCTGGAGATTTTGTGATGCTCGTGCTCGCCTCCTGGGGTGCTTTGGTGGCTGGACAACATACTGAGGTGGAGCGACAGAGTATTGAGCGTCCTGAGGTGGATAATACTGCTCAGGGGAGCCATAGAAAATCTGAGGAGGCTGCTCATACCTTCGAGATGTACTCCTGGGACCTCTTCTAGGCCCTGATGTCATCATAATTTCTTCAATCTCCTCATTTGTGCCGCTAAGATTATCTGACTCAACCCGGACAGCCTGAGTTGCGGCCTTAAGAACAGCTTGACTTATAATTTTGCCTGTCTCAAGACCATTCTCTACCATTTCTCCAATCTTGATTGCTTCCGAGAAGGTTTTGCCAACTGCGGACACCATGTTTTGAAAGTAATCTGGCTCTTGCGCTTGAAGGAAGACAGTAATTAGCTCGTGGTCATCCATGGGTGGCTTAACTCGAGCTGCTTGCTCTCTCCATTTTATGGCATATTCCCTGAAACTTTCACTTGGTTTCTTCTGCAGGTTTGAAAGGGACATGCGGTCTGGGGGAATGTCGATGTTGTATTGGAACTGTCTGACAAAGGCCTGTGCCATGTCATCCCAGACATACCAGCGAGACGTGTCTTGATCCATAAACCATTCGGAGGCTACTCCCGTAAGGCTTTCCACAAAATAAGCCATCAATAATTTTTCATTTCTTCCTGCCCCTCTCAGTTGATTGCAATACCTTTTCAGGTGGGCTATGGGATCTCCATGTCCATCGTACTTTTCAAATTTTGGAGTCTTGAAACCAGGCGGCAAGTGGACATCGGGGAACATACATAGATCTTTGAAGGCAACACTCTTTTGGCCTGCCAACCCTTGCATGTTTTCCAACCATTGTTCTAAGCTTTTCACTCTTCGGGTCATTTCTTCCTGTACCATCTTTCGGGCAGGCTTCTCAGTTTTTGCAGCAAGATCAAACGAGTATGAGTGATACTCAGGAGAGTGATACTGCTCTTGTTGTGTAGCAAATTGTGACTCATGACGAGGAACCTTCCCACTCTGAGTCTCTGGAGCACTTATAACAGCTTCGACGTTAGTCGTCATTTTTCTTTGAGGCACAAACCAACCACCTCAATTTTCTTCACAATTCAAAACCAAATATGTTAGAATGGACTCAGTCGGTCCTTATTATTATCAATATACATATATATATATATATATATATATATATATATATATATATATATATATATATATATATATATATATATATATATATATATATATATATTTATTTATTTATTTATTTACCTTTGTTTTTCTTTTCCTTTTTTTTCGATGTTTTTCTTTCTTTTTTTCAAAAAATTTTTCTTTCGCCTTTTCCTTCTTTTTTCATTCTCTTTTTCATTTCTTGTTGTGGTCGAATCTTATGGAGATTGCCTACGTATCATGACCCCGCATGAATCTGACCTTGCGTAGTTCGGACCAATAAAAGATAAACAATAATGAACATTTTTTCAATTTTCATATTGAAACAAACTGGGTTTCAAAGGTTTATAGATGACCTGCAAACTTGAAAATCAACCAACCCGCCTATTTTAATCAAAAGGTTTACAAACTTCACAAACAAAAGGCTAGCTCCCTTTCTCTGTTCGACAAATGCGCAACCAAACGGTTATTTTTGCAAATGTGGCCCCTTCCAAATTTCACATAAATTTGAGGCCGGGGAGGATTATTTTATGACACTTTTACAAACTTGTCCGTTCTTTTACGAAAATAACCCTTCGACAACTGAAAGATACTCTAAGGCTATTTCGGCAAGAACGGTTTAAGACGCGGCCGAAACTGGCTCGGCTTATTTTATTTTTTCATATATTTTTTGACTAAACATCCAAACGGCATTCACCCGACCGTTGACTCTTTGTTTTTTTTTTCAAATTATGATAAAAACTTGGTGTTGCAAAACACGGCCCTTCAGCGTCTCGGGGACGAAGCTTTCTTAAGGCTGTGTGGGTCCATATCTCAAAATGACCCAAAGGTGCCTGTTTATGCCAAGTCAGCCTTCCGGCGTCCCTTTCGGGAACATTCGGCTATTTATGACAAAACAGCATCACCTGACTTATTTATAACTCTTTTTTCATTGTTTTTCAAATTAGAAAAGTCAATATTGCAAACACGGTCTTTCAACGTCTCGGGGACGAAGATTTTTAGGCTGTGGGGGTCAACTGGACCAAGTCTTAAAAATGACCCAAAAGTGGCTGTTTATGCAAAGTCAGCCTTCCGGCGTCCCTTTCGGGAACATTCGGCTATGTCTTGATAAAACAGCGTCACCCGAGTTCTTTATGAAATTTGACATATATTTTTGCTATTTTTTGTAAAAGGGGAAGTTGGACATCACCCGACTTATTTATGAATAAAAACTTGACATGTTTTTTTTTTTTATTATTTATTATTTGTTTTTTTGTTTTTGGCTTTTTAGCAAAAGGGGGGGTTGGACCCGATGAGGGTTGCCTACGTATCTCACATCCGGTGAGAATCAAACCCGCGTAGTTCGGGCACAAGAACTACTTTAAAAGAAGAAAGGAAGCATTTTTTTTATTGATTTTCTTTTTTAAAAGAAACACTTCTAAGATATATTTTTTTTTAATTTCATTTGCTCTTTTTTCTTTATTCTAAAGAAGAAGAAGAAAATATTTTTGCTTTTAATAAAAGAAATGCTTCTCAAAATATTTTTTTTTGGATTTTGAATTTTCTAAAGAAGAATCAAAATATTTTTGGATTTTTATTTATCTATTTTATCTTGTTGAATTTTGAACTTTCTTTTGAATTTTTTTTGGATTATATATATACTTATTTTTGGAACAAGTAATAAAATCACATTCAACGCCGGACTCTTTTTATTTTTATTTCTGCCATTTTCATAGACAAACAAAGTAAAATAAATAAAACATTTATTTTTTTTTTATTATTTTTTTTTAAAAAAAAAAACAGATTCTTTTTTATTTTCATTTAATGGCAAAACAAACTATTTTCTTTAATATTTTTAAAAAAACCAGACAGAACAATGATGATCCTTTTTTTTATTTATTTTTCCTTTGCTTTCAATATAACAAACTAACAAGACATTTTTTCATTTTCAAAATTTCGTCAGAGTTTCGACTCTACTAGGACTTCTATGCTGTTATTTTCTCCTTTTTTCACGATTTTCTTATATGTGGAAAATGATGACAACATAAAGAAATTTTTTTGGATTTTCTTGCTTTGTTTTTATTTGTAATTTTATTTTTTTATATTTATTATTTCTTTCAAAAATGTGGCATGGGAGACATAACGATTTCCAAGACTTCTTGGATTCCGCAAATGCTCCCCATGCGATTTTCCCAACATATGAAGCGTGGGGGACATATGGGAATTCCAAGACTTCTTGGATTCCACAAATGTTCCCCATGTGCTTTCCCAAAAAGCAAGCGTGGGGGACATAGGGAATTCCAAGGCTTCTTGGATTCCACAAATGTTCCCCATGCTTTGATTAATATAATAGCATGCTTAATAAAAAATCGTGCAACTTTCTTATTTAACGTGATCAGCATGATAAGAAGTGTCATTTGTCCGCAAATATCATTGGTCCGCCAAATGACTCATTCACCCTTGAATAAATATAACATGTAGCACATAGGATGCCAAAGATGGTCTATTATTTTCAGGTTGCTTGTCCTAGACGGACCCAACCCCTGTGTTGAGTCCCCTAAGTCAAATGCACATGATGCAAATAAACGTTCCTACTAGGGATCCGACATGTGGCTTTGTTATACTAAGTTCATAACCTGGGTATTTGTTCTAGACCTGGCTTACCCGAGCGGACAACTCGAGCCAAGGATGGGAGCTGTGTACCGGTAACCAAAAGGCCATCCGATTTTGCAACTCCTCCGAATCCTCGTTCTATTTTGGCATATGACACTAACAGAAAGAAGCCACGACCAGCGTGCGCTCCTCAAGAGAGAAGAGAAGGGTTTCGGCACAATTTATATGTACAGTTCAAACAATATCAAAGCAGTAAAAGCAGCATTTAGCACATTAGGCTCAAAACATGTAATAAAATCAGATAATAAATAAAGCCAAATAATAACAATTACACTAAGCTCGAATTCTTAACCCTGAACCAGTGGTTCTGGGTTTAAAATTCCCCAGCAGAGTCGCCAGAGCTGTCACACCTCCTTTTTCCGCGTCCGGGGGGCGCAGGGGGGAGTTTTTTCCAATTAAAGGACAATCGAAACGGGGTTGGTTTATTTATTTCAGAGTCGCCACTTGGGAGATTTAGGGTGTCCCAAGTCACCAATTTTAATCCCGAATCGAGGAAAATAATGACTCTATATTACAGTCTGCGTACCAGAAATCTAGATAAGGAATTCTGTTAACCCGGGAGAAGGTGTTAGGCATTCCCGAGTTCCGTGGTTCTAGCACGGTCGCTCAACTGTTATATTTGGCTTGATTATCTGATTTTATACAAGTATGAACTTATGTGCAAATTTTGACTTTTAACCGCTTTATTATTATTATTTTTTTCAAAATGTGAACATCGCTTAAAACACGTCTTTGGACTGCGTCACATGAAATGCACCCACAATCCGGAACGCATTTTATTTGATGTTTTGAGATTTGGATTTGGGTCGCATGAAATGCACACCCGAGCTTAAGAAAGTAAGTTATTAAACACGCGCCTAAAGAGATTATCGCGTTATTATTTTGGGAAGGCCACGAAATTCACTAAGCGGCCCTCCTGAATTCTAAGTAGTTTTAAACAAGTATTTACTGAGGGCCCCGCTGTAAGCACGTGATTTTTGCTTCACGGACAATCGCTCCAAAAGAAAATAAAAATAGTGGCAAAAGGCTTCGCTGTACAATTTTTCGATCTTTCCGTGACATGTGTTGTTAGTCGTTTGTGAGTCTGTCCATTTTGCATCTAGTCATTATCAAACAAAAATACAAAAAATATATGTGGCGTTAAAAGAAAATTCAAAAAATATAAATATATGTGCATCGTCCGTTTTAGGTTGTGATTTAACTTACTTGGTATGATAATTATGTTGAAATGCCATATTGTTATTTGTTTTAATTTCATTTGTTTTATTAGTTATTTTTATTTTTATTTTTCTTTAAATTGGAAAACAAAAGAAAGTTGAAATCAATTTGGGCCCAAAAAATAAGACAAAAACAGGCCCAAACCAACGATCTGACCCGGTCCAGACCAGGCCTGCCCAGGCACCTCCTGAAACGACGTCGTTTCAGGCAAATCAATCTGAGCCGTCCGTCCTAGCCGATCCAACGGTTCAGGATCTCTTTCAGCGACCCATGTTCAAACCCGACCCAAATAACCAGCCTGACCCAACCCCTCACTTAAACCAAACGGCCCCGTTTAACTACCAAACGACCCCGTCTCATTTCTCAGCATCAGATCCAAGCCGTTGAGATCATCTGATCTAACGGCTCAGATCCAATCCCATAGACCATATATAAACCTTCTCTTACACCCACGCCCCCTATACCAACACCCCACCCCTTCGTCCCCAAGCTCAAAGCCGGACCTCCCATTAGAAACCCTAGCCGCCCCCGTCTCCCTCGCCATTAAAGCCGGCGGCATGAACGCCGATGACCGCCTCCTGAACACCCTAGGACCACCTCACTGTCCTGAACACGAATCCACTAACCACGAGCCTCGAATCACTTTCGTTCGTCTCGAATCTTCATTTGAAGATTTGAGTCGAACCCGGATCTATGCCAAACCATCCCATCTTCATACCAGACACTCCCCTGACCTTCCTCGTGACCAAACCAAACTTGGTTTGGTCCGAATCTACCCACAACTCCCTAAAAATCAGATCTGGAAATCCAGACTTTAGAACACATGCACCTGGGGAATCCGGCCGGTTTGGACATGGGTTTGAGGTCTAATAGACCTTAATCAAGGTGTTCTCATGTGAGAACACCCTGATTAAAGTTTGTTCGGCCTCAAAAGTTCGAAGTTGAATCAGATTTGGGTCTGTTTGATTTAAACATTTTCGGTAAGTTTTCTTTTCTTTTGTGATTAGTTTTGATTAAGTGGTCAGCATGTTTCGTTGTGTTTGTTTGTTATTTTTTTTTTTTTTGTTATTTTTCATTCGGATTTCTTTCATCTCTATAAAGACCTTTTATTTGGTCAATTGTTTTCTGTGTATGATTTGAATGTATTCTGTGATGTACATGTTCGATTAGATTAGTCGTCAAATGAATAAACTTATATAGGTTCCCAGTAATTGAACACAAAATTGTCTGATGCCCTTTAGGTCCCTGAACATATTGTTTAGGTGAGCGACTGATTATTACCTGCTATAATTAGTATAGTCGACTCGATAAATGTCGTTGATTAGTTTCTATAACTAATGAATCAAACGAGCTAATAATGTCGCATGAACTTTGCCACTGATTGAAGGCCCCAGCATTGTTTGAAATAGTTTGTTTGCATTGAAAAATGACTGAAAGGTTCAGTCTAGGCAGTCTTGAATTTGAACTTTCATCAGTTCAAAAATGCCCTGATGATGCAAAGGGTCAAGACAGTGATAACCAGGGTTTAACAGGGGTAGTCTGGGGTTTGAAAAGAACAAAAATGATTAGTTTAAATGAGCTGACAAGTAGGGTACTAATTTAGGATTAAACTAATACCAATGGGGAGCAAGACATAAGAGTATGGGGCTTAAAATGAATAAATAAAACGAGCCCATAACTCTTGATTAAACAAAGACCAGGCGTGGGGAACAGAGGGGCTGGCACCAAAGATGCTTAGGCATGGGCTTAAAGGGTATAGGCATTCTGCCAATTGGCAGGGCAGGCAGCTCAGCTGTACTGGTTCATTTGGCCTATAAATAGGCCATTTGATAACTTAAACAGGGCTGGACTTCTGGTTTTCAGAAAAAGAGAAAACAAAAAGGGGAAATTTTCAGAACACTTTAACCAATCACTGCCCAAAACTGTACGAGGAGCTAAATTGGTTGGGCTATTCTAGCCAAGCCAGTTATTCTAACTAGGGTCATTACTGTTCCATTAAGAGAAAGGTTGTGTATTTCTGCGGCGATTGTTACTATACTGAATTTTCTGTGTGCTGTGGTTCGAGTCTTAGTCTTCCTGATTGCTGGAACTGTATCGGGTATTAGCTGAGCTTTGTGGTTATTGGGTTTTTCTGTTGCTGTCACATTTGGTATCTTGGATTTTCTACTGGTTCATTACTCTTTTCTGGGATTGTTTGTTTGGGCCTCGACCACCTGTGGTTTCTGTTGCTCTGGAAACTGTTGCTATTTGTCTGTTGGACTGTGGAAAGCATTTGTGGCTGTTGGTTTGCTGTTGTGTTGTTACTGTTTGGTTGTTGTTGCTGTGTTTACTGCATACTACCCAGCTGATCATTCCTTCCTTCTTTGTCCTCTATACCAGGTACACAATTACACTACCAATGTAACTCGAAAGTTTGAGCAATGAGTATAAAAAAGAAGATCTGCAAATGTTGTTTATATACATGTACTGCTGTGTTGAATGTCATGTAATGTCTAATAGCTCATATTTTGGGATACTGAAGTTAGCTTACAAGCCTAGTTGATGTCAATATAGGGTATCGAATGATAATTGTATATGTATGTTGTTAGATAAAAGTGGTCTCAATGAATTAGGTTGCATCTCAGATTTAGTTTACTTTGCCATATATGCTGTAATGTAATCCAAGCATGAAATTTGTACACTGTAAATTAAGTTCTTTCCTTTCCAATAAGTTGCCATATATAACTTTTGAAACCATGTTTCAAGATAAAGAACACAAATTCAGGGCCTCAACCTCATGAAGGTCGAGCCCAGGTCGAAGACAGACCAGGCAGGCCCGCATCGAGCGAGCAGTGGCCCAGGTCTGGCCAACCGCGCGTGGGCTGGATTTGGGCCCATGATTATTCATTCGACTGACTGTGCACGCAGCCTCGTTCCTGATTTTAAGCATTTCCGAATTCTGTTATAAATAACTTGCAAGCATTAATTAATTAGGACTATCTACTGCTTTCGATTGATAGAGACAAACACGACAAGAAACATAGTTGCTATAGGATATCTTTTTTTTAAAAAAAATAAGAACGAGATGAGCCTCGATGAAAACAAACAAAACGCGCAGATGCGGGGCCCTTGTTAAATGTATATTATTGAAGCATTTAGTTTCCAGGACGGGTTGCTTAGCAAATCTCACAACCCTCCTAAAATAACAACACGATAGTCTCTTTAGGATACGCTTTAATAAACCTTACCTTCTTAAACTCGGGTGCACATTTATGTGACCCAAATCCAAATCTCGACGGATTCGAAATGTATTTCTAATCACGGGTACATTGATTGTGACGTGATCCGAGAGGCATATCCATGACGTCGCGAATTCCTTTTAAAAGTAGAACGAGACGAGCCTCGTCAAATAAAAATATACACAGCTGCGGGGCCCTCTAACTGTATATACATTAAAACACTTAGAATTCGGGACAGGCCATTTAGCGAATTTTTCGGCCTTACCCAAAACAACAATATGCTAGTTGCTTTAGGCACGTCTTAATAATTTATTCTCCTTAATTCGGGTGCACATTTATGTGACCCAAATCCAAATCTCAACCGAGTCGAAATATGTCAACAACCATGGGTGCATTGATGTAACGTGGTTCGAGATATGTTTCACGACGTTGTAATTCTTGATAAAATAACAGTAAATGACAAAAGCGGTTTAAAAGTTAAAATTTGCACATAAGTTCATACTTGTATAAAATCAGATAATCAAGCCGAATATAACAATTAAGCGACCGTGCTAGAACCACGGAACTCGGGAATGCCTAACACCTTCTCCCGGGTTAACAGAGTTCCTTATCCGGATTTCTGGTACGCATACCATAATATAGAGTCATTCTTTTCCTCGATTCGGGATTAAAATTGGTGACTTGGGACACCCTAAATCTCCCAAGTGGCGACTCTGAAATAATTAAACCAATCCCGTTTCGATTGTCCTTTAATTGGAAAAAACTCCCATGCGCCCCCTCGGGCGCGGAAAAAGGAGGTGTGACAGCTCTGGCGACTCTGCTGGGGACCTTTAACCCAGAACCACTGGTTCAGGGTTAAGAATTCGAGCTGGAAATAATTGTTATTATTTGGCTTTATTTATTATCTGGTTTTTTACGTGTTTGAGCCTAATGTGCTAAATGCTGTTTTTACTGCTTTGATATTATTTGGACTGTATATATAAACTGTGCCGAAACCCTTCTCTTCTCTCTTGAGGAGCGCACGCTGGTCGTGGCTTCTTTCTGTTAGTGTCATATGCAAAAATAGAACGAGGATTCGGAGGAGTTGCAAAATCGGATGGCCTTTTGGTTACCGGTACACAGCTCCCCTCCTTGGCTCGAGTTGTCCGCTCGGGTAAGCCAGGTCTAGAACAAACACCCAGGTTCTGAACGTAGTATAACAAAGCCACATGCCAGGATCCCTAGTAGGAACATTTATTTGCATCATGTGCATTTGACTTAGGGGACTCAACACAGGGGTTGGGTCCGTCTAGGACTAGCAACCTGATATGAAAAGACCATCCTGCTGCATCCTGCTTGCTTTATGCATTTACTTGTTTCAAGGCTTGCATGCTGACCGATTTCGGAATAACGGATAAGGAGATAATTATTTTTGAAAGATCAATACCCAGAAAATGGTTAAAACTCTGCCAGAATTTTGAACAAAAGAAAAAAAAAAGAAAATGGGTGTCTTATTAATTTGTTTTAGTAAGGGTCTCTGATTCATTTCTAAGAGAAAAATAGTGTGTCTCCAAATTTCGGCTTATGCCCGAACTACATTAGTTTGATTCTCGCATGGTGCGGGATGCGTAGGCAACCCCATCGGGCTCAACTTGTTCTTTCAAAATAGAGGTACAAACCAAATAACGAAAGTTTTAAGGTAACATCGTACTTTTCAGAAACAACCAAAATTTCGTTTTTTAGAAAATAGTGTGTCGATTTGTGTATTTGAGTCTAATGAGTCTGGATCTTCGCTTAATCACCCCAATAAACATGCAGAATGAGCATGAGTCCAAGTTTGCCGATAACAGTTAGAAGCAAAATCCCCTTGGAAGTGCGATTATGGTGGGAGGATTTGGAAAAGCCAGAGCAAGACAAGGTCAAACTGCACCTGGGGGGTTTGGTTGATTTGTTGAAAGTCAGGCCTCGGTGCGACATCATAAAGGCTTTGGTTACATTCTGGGATCCGGCCCACAACGTGTTTCGTTTCTCAGATTTTGAACTCACCCCAACCTTAGAGGAAATGGCGGGTTACATGGACGTCACTGAAGGTTTGAGACACAAATACCTGATCGCTCCAAGGGCTGTGAATTCACACAAATTCATGGATCTGTTGAAGATAAGCAAAGGAGTCCCATACGCTGAACTGGATAGAGGTTTTTCTACCCTACAATTCATATACCAGAGGTACGGGAGCATAGGAGGATTCAATGATCTAGAAAGTGGTGTTTGCAGCAGGGGAAATCTGGTAAAATGGAATGAGCATAGGCGGTTCGCTTTTATGGTGGCATTTTTGGGCCTTGTGGTGTTTCCCCAAAAAGATAGAAATATCGACCTAAAGGTGGCTGGAATCGTCAAAATCCTGATTACCAACGATAAAAGCATCCTTGCTCCCATGATAATGTCAGAAATATACCGAGCCCTCACGGCTTGTAAGGCTGGAGCAGACTTCTTCGAAGGGTGCAACTTGTTGTTATAGATGTGGATAATCGAACACTTGTGTCACCACCCTCAGTATATGCGCTACATGTCTACAAATGGGGGCTGCATCGAGGGTTATAGCCTAAGGGTTTCAGGTTTCCGATCACCGGGAGGGTTTGAAGAATGGATATCCTATCTCCGGGTCATCACCGCAGACCAAATAAACTGGACTTTGGGTTGGCTTTCTGTGGAAGAAATCATATACATGCCCGCCACTGGTCCTCACTTCCTCTTGATGGGACTCAGGGGTATTCAACCTTACGCCCCTTACAGGGTAATGAGGCAGTTGGGAAGATGTCAAGTACTACACCCGGACGAAGATCTCAGCACTTATGCAGTCGAGGTCAGCAGTGACGGCCAATTTCCTGAAAAGACAGTTCGTTGCATATGGAGTGAATGCCAGTACTTAACGGCGAATACCCGAGTAAATGATGTGTCTAGGGGTGAAGTTTCGCCGGCCTATATCACTTGGCAGAACAAGAAGAACATCATAAAACGGCCAACCAAACGGCCTCACCTCCGAAATTTTGTTGAGTCATCGCAAGAACAATGGGACTGGCCCGCATAAGAGGAAGGTTACCTGGTTGAAATTAGGAAGCTGAAGCGACAAATTGAAAGGATGGTATTCGAAAACAACGTACAAGTCGCCCAAGAGCAGACTGAAAAAGACAAGTTAGCCCAATAAAACCAAACCCTGAGGGCCCGGCTTCGCCAAGCCAGTACGAATAACATCGACCGACAGAGGCGTTGCTCCGACGAAAGATTGATAGCCAGTTTGAGAAATCAGGTCATCCAGAGCCAGGTAGAATTAGACCTATCAGAGGCTTGCATAGCAAGGATGAGGGTCAAATGGGCAGAAGGTACAATGGCCCGGAGAAAGCGCCTACAGCAAGTCATGAGGAATTGTGAACTGAGCGTCAAAGCAGCAAAGGAAATAAATTCCGCTTTGCAAGAGCGGATCTTCAAGCAAACACAAGATGCCCAGGCCGACCGGAGACGCTATTACAATGCAATGACAAGGATGGAAAGGCAAATGGATATATTCCAGGATCAGCTCGCCGCCAATGCACAAACGCTAGGATTAAAGAGCCGACAGATAAGGCAATTGTTCGCAGAAAGGGACAACATTCGGGCAAGAATTGACGAAGTCGGGCATTACATCTACCTAAAATGTTTGGCATGCGAGCAGACACCTCGGGAAAACCTCATTGCTTCCATCATGGGCTGCGTCCATCGGATTATGAACGAGTTGAAGTGCTTGCAAAGAGACCTTACACCTAGGGCCGCGAAAGGGCCGAAAGATGCCTCGTGGGTCCCTAAGTTGGAAAATTAGTTGTTGATCGAGTCCTGGTTGTTTTGTTTGTTGTTTCCCCAATGTTGTTTTCTTTTCCTCAAACCAAGTTTAAAACCCTGGAGTCTGTACTGTTGCTATTTTGTTTGAAGTAATGTGTAATAGCAAATTTTGATAATGAAATTAAGTGACTCCGGAAGAATTTCTATGTGTCTTTACTTTAAGGCAGAACTACGCCTGGTCTGATTCACGCGGGGACGTGATACGTAGGCAATCCCCATAAGATTCGACCGCTTTTAATAAATAAATAAAATAAAATGTAAATAAAACGCAGAGTTTCGCAAAATACTTTAAAAGAGACGAATGAACAAGCCGGGATGACGCATGTGGTTTGAAGCAAAGCATGTAGAAACGGTTAACTGCCTAGGTGCATTGCATCCTCTATGTGTTACGATCAAATCTGTTAAGCTCTAACACTAACAAAGTTTGTTGTTGTCTGATACCAGACAGTTAGTTGTTAAAGAATTCTGGCAACACATTCATACCAAACCAGATCCAAAGGACCGGTAGCAACAAGCATGACTACTTCTGAGAATAGTAATGAGGAAGAAAGGTCGATGAGCCAGTTGCTAAAAGAGGCAATGGAAAATATTGAAAGGATGGGACTAGAGATGCATGCAATGCAGCTAGCCCTGGCCAAAACACAAAAGAGCCCTGAGACACTGGGACACGTGCCGGAGTACCCTCACTCTGGCCCTTCCACAAGCCGCCCAAATCCCCTCTATCATCAAGAAAGAAGCCCTCATGATTCCCAAGCTCCACCACCCCATCAACCTCTCCCAACACCCAATATTCCCATTTTTGTGGGACCTGCATCAGCCCCTTTGCAGCGAACGACCAGTGAGCCATTGTTTCAGGCTCACGATACACAATACTATCCCCCTGAGCCTACATTCCATGCACCCGAGCCACAGGCTTACAATCCCCATCTGGAAGTACCGGCAGAGGTTGAGAAGCCGGTTAAGGCCCCTGAACAGGATGAAGTGTTAAGAAAGTTCAAAAGCCTGGAGCAATCCTTCAGGAACTTACACGGGCTGGGCAATCAAGTCAGCGTGGCATACAAAGATCTGTGCCCTTTCCCAGATGTCCAACTCCCGGCTGGGTTCAAGATGCCCAAGTTTGATTTATATGAAGGGCACGGTGATCCCATGGCACATTTGCGGGGATTCTGTAGCAAAATGAGAGGGGCAGGAGGCAAGGATGAGCTTTTGATAGCTTATTTCGGCCAAAGTCTGAGTGGATCTGCACTGGAATGGTATACCAGGCAAGATTTCAGCAGGTGGTACACGTGGGATGATCTGGCGCAGGCTTTTGCAGGTCATTTCCAGTACAACCTGGAGATAGTCCCTGACCGTCTCACGTTATTGAGAACTGGGAAGAAACCCGGGGAAAGTTTTCGCGAGTTCGGGTTCCGCTGGAGAGAACAAGCAGCTAGGGTCGATCCTCCCATGAGAGAGGGAGAGATGGTAGACTACTTTTTGCAGACATTGGATCCAACCTACTTTGGTCACTTGGTGACAACGGTTGGAAAATCTTTCAACGAGGTGGTCAAAATAGGGGTCATGATAGAAGAAGGTTTGAGGTCAGACAAGATCTTAAACTATTCGGCACTTAAGGCCACAACCCAGGCTATTCAAAGCGGCACAGGAGGTGCGCTAAGAAGAAAGAAAGAAGAGGTTGCCACGATCGAGGCAAGCAGTTGGTCCAGGGCTGGCAGGCCGCACTACAACCAACCCAGGCCTCACAGGTCAAACTACCCATACAACCCACCACAAAATTTCTATCCACCTCGAGAACCACATTGTTCCGTACACCAAGCCCAGGTATACACTCAGCCTCTGGTTCGCCCACAATGGCGCGCACCGGCTCCCCAGAACATATATGCACCACCATAAAACACTTACCCTCCACCAAGGGCATATAGAAATCCTTCAGGGGCAGGTTTCTGGGGAAATCCAGATGCCAGAAATGACAGGTTGCGGAAACAAAGAACCTTCACCGAACTGGGAGAAACCTACACCGCTGTGTTCCACAAGCTGCGGAAATTGGGTTTGGTTAGTCCTGTCCATACACGGGAACCAAATCCCCCGCCTCAGAATTTGGATCGTTCAATCAGTTGTGAATACTGTTCAGGGATGCTCGGGCACGATACCGAGAAGTGCTGGAAGTTAAGGCATGCCATACAGGATCTTATTGACGCCAATAAGATCGAGGTCCAGACACCGGAGGCTCCTAACATCAACCAAAACCCACTGCCAGCACACCACGAAACTCACATGATTGAGTTGGTGTGTGAGGGAGGAGAATTAAGAAAGCCCTCACAAACGGTGATGATGATCCAAGCCGCCCCGAAGGAAGTCTTAACCAGTGGAGGAACAAATGTACAGTCGCAGGGGGAAGGCGTCAAGCCGGTAGTAATATGGGGGAAGAGCCCGTCCGTCATAGCAAGCAAACCCGATCCAAGCAAGTTGGTAATACCAGGGATCCTGCCCACACCGGCAGTCATGTTGAAAGGGGTATGTGGAGAACGGGTGACCATAAAGCCGGTGGTCTAACTGCCAATGCTTGACAGCAGGGCTGTGCCCTGGAAATATGAAAAAGCAGTGGTGACGTACCAAGGAAAACAGGTGGAAGAAGTCAGTTGTGAAGCGCAAGGGCTGACTCGATCAGGTCGATGTTTTGCTCCGGTGGAGTTAAGAAAAACCAACCCAGTGGCAACCAAGAAGCCTGTGTCAGAAGAAGAGGCTGAAGACTTCCTGAGGAAAATGAAAGTGCAAGACTATTCTGTGGTCGAGCAGCTGAGAAAAACACCTGCCCAGATCTCACTATTGTCATTACTCCTCCATTCCGAGGAACATCGCCGGGCCCTGTTAAAGATATTGAACGAGGCCCATGTACCCAGTGAGATTTCTGTAAACCACCTGGAAACCATTGCCAGCAAGATTTTCGAGGTGAACAGGGTAACATTCTCAGATGATGACCTGCCGGTGGAAGGTACGGAGCATAACAAAGCTCTATACCTAGCTGTCAAATGTGAAGACTCGGTGGTAACTCGAGTATTGGTGGATAACGGCTCAAGCGCCAATATTTGTCCATTATCCACCCTGGACCAGTTAAAGATTGACCGTGGAAGAATCCGGGAGAATAGCATCTGTGTCCGGGGGTTTGACGGAAACGGAACAGCCACTGTGGAGGATGTCGTACTTGAACTGACCATTGGCCCGGTCCTGTTTACCATGGAATTCCAGGTATTGGACGCCACGGTATCTTACAACTTGCTGTTAGGACGACCTTGGATTCATGCAGCTAAAGCGGTGCCTTCCACCCTACATCAGACAGTGAAGTTCGAGTGGGAAAGACAAGAGGTCATGTTGCACGGCGAGGATACAACATGCACCATGGGCGGAACCATTGTGCCTTTCATAGAGACCACTGATGACAAGGGTCCCTGGGTCTACCAGATTCTCGATACAGGGTCGGCCAGCAAAATTTCTGAAGGAGAAATCATCCCGCACCCTAGGGTGACTGCCGCAACAGTCATGATGGTATCAGAAATGCTGGGTAATGGGTTTGTGCCGGGAAAAGGCCTGGGAGTTGAACTTCAAGGGATAGTCCAACCTGTCTCCCTTCCTAAGAATCTGGAAACTTTCGGGTTGGGGTTCAAACCAACCGCAGCAGACAGGAAGCAAGCGCGAAAAATGAAGAAGAGAGTCTGGTCTCTGCCTAAACCAGTGCCACGCCTCTCAAGGTCTTTTGTTAAAGCTAGGGCCAAGGGATTAGCGATCCCAAAGATTCGAGGACCTTTGATCGGCATAAGTGAAGACCTGGATCAGAGTTTTGAGAGACTATTTGCGGATGTCAGTATGGTGGAAGCTGGAGAGGGTTCCAGCAGAGCAGAGATACAATTTGTGGGGCCTGAGGCCAAGACCAACAATTGGACGGTTACTCCTCTTCCTGTCCGAGGGGAGTCTTGGTAGTAGGCTTTGATTAATGTTTTGTTTGTTTGTTTGTTTGATCGGATTATTCAAGGGTGTAATCCAAATTTTACTTTCGTTTTGTAAAAGTGTGAACCCTTTTTATCCCGCAAATTTAATAAAGTTCTTTTCTTTTGTCTCATTTTAATTTTTGTCTTGTTCTTTTTCTTTCTGGACAGTTATCTTTTTACTGGTTCTAATGACATGGCATGCACATCGGATCTTCGACCTAGTCTAATAAATCAATCTGAAACCGACTCAATGATGCAAAAGGTCGTTTGTGACGATGAATCTGAATGTGACGAAGGTGAAGCCTTCGAAGAAATAAACAGAGAGCTGTGCCAATTTGAAGAGAAACCCAAGCCTAACTTAAATGACACCGAGGCTGTGAATCTAGGAGACACTGATAACGTCCAAGAGACCAAAATTAGCATCCACATTGAGCCAAATGTCAGAGCAGAATTGATCAAAACTCTCAGGGAATTCAAAGATGTTTTTGCATGGTCATATGATGATATGCCTAGATTAAGCACCAATTTAGTGGTTCACAAACTACCCACTGACCCGGCATACCCTCCGGTCAAGCAAAAACTAAGGAAATTTAAAACAGAAATGAGTGTAAAGATCAAAGAAGAAGTGATTAAACAGTTGCAATCGAAGGTCATTCGGGTCACTCGATATCCCGAGTGGTTGGCCAATGTGGTACCAGTCCCTAAGAAGGATGGAAAAATCAGGGTATGTGTCGACTACCGCAACCTCAACAAAGCAAGTCCCAAGGACAATTTTCCGCTACCCAACATTCATATCCTGATCGACAATTGCGCTGGGCGCGAGATCGGATCCTTTGTGGATTGCTATGCGGGTTATCATCAGATCCTAATGGACGAAGAGGATGCTGAGAAGACAGCGTTTATTACGCCATGGGGAACCTACTGCTATCGGGTAATGCCGTTTGGGTTAAAGAACGCCGGGGCAACGTACATGCGAGCAATGACTGCGGTGTTTCATGACATGATACACAAGGAAATTGAGGTGTACGTCGATGATGTGATCATCAAATCTTGGCGTCAGGAGGACCATGTAGCAGACCTAAGGAGATTTTTCCAAAGACTCCGGAGGTATGATATCAAGCTTAACCCAGCCAAATGCGCATTCGGGGTTCCATCAGGAAAGTTGCTAGGATTCATCGTCAGTCGACGGGGGATTGAGTTAGACCCATCCAAAATTGAATCCATCCGAGATTTGCCACCGCCAAGGAACAAAACAGAGGTAATGAGTTTGCTGGGTAGACTCAATTACATTAGCAGGTTCATCGCTCAACTCACAGCAACTTGTGAACCCATATTTCGGCTGCTGAAAAAGGATGCTGCGGTAGGTTGGACGGCAGAGTGTCAGGAAGCTTTCGACCAAATCAAAGGGTATCTGTCTAATCCACCCGTATTGGTCCCACCTAAGCCCGCCCTAATCCTTTACCTGACGGTCTTGGAAAATTCATTTGGCTGTGTACTGGGGCAACATGATGACACAGGAAGGAAGGAGCAGGCCATCTACTATCTTAGCAAGAAATTCACAGTACATGAGGTCAAGTACACTCAACTCGAGAAAACGTGCTGCGCCCTAACTTGGGTAGCTCAGAAGTTGAAGCACTACCTGTCTTCATATACTACTTATCTCATATCCCGCTTGGACCCATTGAAGTATATCTTTCAGAAACCTATGCCCACGGGAAGGTTGGCAAAATGGCAAATTCTGCTCACAGAGTTTGATATCATCTATGTGACGAGGACGGCCATGAAAGCCCAGGCACTGGCAGACCATTTGGCCGAGAATCCCGTTGATGAAAAATATGAGCCCTTAAGAACGTATTTTCCTGACGAAGAGGTGATGCATACGAATGAGTTGGAATTACCTGAGGAACCGGGTTGGAAGCTTTTCTTCGATGGAGCTGCGAACGCAAAAGGGGTTGGAATAGGAGCAGTACTCATTTCTGAAACAGGACGGCATTATCCTGTTACGGCTCAACTACGCTTCTATTGCACCAACAGTATGGCCGAATATGAGGCTTGCATTCTGGGTCTGCGCCTGGCTGCCGACATGGATGTCCAAGACGTCTTGGTCTTGGGAGACTCGGACCTCTTGATACATCAAATTCAGGGAGAATGGGAAACACGAGATCTAAAACTCGTACCATACCGACAATGCTTGCATGATCTGAGCAAGCATTTCGATCGGTAAAGTTCAAACACATCCCGAGGGTTCACAATGAGGTTGCGGATGCTTTAGCCACCTTAGCATCAATGCTGCACCACCCTGACAAAATGTATGTTGATCCTCTGCACATCCAAGTCCGTGATCAGCACGCCTACTGCAATGCCATAGAAGAAGAAGCGGATGGCGAACCCTGGTTTCATGATATCAAGGAATACCTCAGGATGGGGATATATCCAGAACATGCCTCTGGAGACCAAAAAAGAGCCCTTCGGCATTTGTCGAATGGTTTCTTCCTCAGTGGGGGAATATTGTACAAAAGAACCCCGGATCTGGGATTGTTGAGATGCATAGATGCCCGGCAGGCAACAACGGTTATGGCGGAGGTACATGCTGGAGTTTGTGGGCCACACATGAGCGGATATATATTGGCAAGAAAGATCCTTCGAACAGGGTGTTATTGGCTCACCATGGAACACGACTGTATCACTTTTGTGAGGAAATGCCATCAGTGCCAGATACATGGAGATTTGATTCATTCTCCGCCAACAGAGTTACATACGATGTCAGCACCTTGGCCGTTTGTGGCATGGGGCATGGATGTCATTGGGCCCATCGAGCCGGCAGCATCCAACGGTCATAGGTTCATCCTGGTGACCATTGATTACTTCACCAAATGGGTTGAGGCTAAAACCTTCATATCGGTAACCAAGAAGGCAGTGGTGGACTTTGTTCACTCCCATATCATCTACAGATTTGGGATCCCAAAAGTGATCATCACGGACAACGGTGCGAATCTTAATAGCAGCCTGATGAGAGAGGTATGCCAACAATTCAAGATTGTACACCGCAATTCCACCCCATATCGTCCCAAGGCGAATGGAGCAGTCGAAGCAGCCAACAAGAATATCAAGAAGATACTGCGGAAGATGGTGGAAGGATCCAGACAATGGCACGAGAAATTACCCTTTGCCTTGTTGGGCGGAAGATGGTGGAAGGATCCAGACAATGGCACGAGAAATTACCCTTTGCCTTGTTGGGTTACCGCACTACCGTCCGGACTTCCATAGGCACAACTCCTTATTTGTTGGTGTATGGAACTGAGGCCGTGATACCAGCGGAGGTCGAAATTCCGTCCCTCCGAATTGTCGCTGAAGCCGGGATTGATGATGATGAATGGGTCAAAGCTCGATTGGAACAGTTGAGCCTGATAGATGAGAAAAGATTGGCAGCAGTGTGCCATGGTCAGCTGTACCAGAAGAGAATGGCAAGAGCGTATAATAAAAAGGTGCGCCCCAGGAAGTTTGAAGTAGGGCAGCAGGTATTGAAGAAGATCCTCCCACATCAGGTCGAGGCAAAAGGCAAATTCGCCCCAAATTGGCAAGGGCCTTATATCGTGACCAGAGTCTTGGCCAATGGTGCTTTGTGTTTGACAGATGTCGAAGGTAGATGTGTCGACATGGCTATCAATTCAGATGCAGTCAAGAGATATTATGCGTAATTTCTTTAAATTATGGCAATTTTGGTTTATTTGTTTGTATTTGGCATTTGTTGAATAATGAGATGACGGAGGCAATTCTTTCTTCTATCCAAACACTTTTAACCCTCGCTTCCCCCCTTTGAGCCTTAGGCAATTTTTTCAATACCCCTCTCTTGGAATCACTAATGGGAAAGATATAAAAAAAGAAAAGAAAAGAAAAGTAAAAGAAAAGAAAAGAAAAAGACATGAAAAAATGAAAAGAAGGAAAAGAAAAAGGAAGAAGATAAAATCACAAATAACAAAACCGTGGGAACTACGTTTGACCTGATTCCTCAAAGAGGATACGTAGGCGCCTCACGGCTCGGTCATAGTATGCATCATAGCAAATATAGGATGCATAATGTACATAGTGTGCATAATAGGCACAATGTGCGTAACGCACATAGCTCAACATAAGCATAAAAAATAAATTCCCCAAGCAAGAAAACTGGGGCAGAGGTTATGTTTTAAGTTCCAACAAAGGTTTGATTCCAAAAGTTGTAGCACATCACCCTTCAAGTTGTTTTCATTTTTATAGCCTTTCTTCAATCCCACACCAAAACCAACATCAACATCCAAAAGACCTCCAGATCAATGTTCGAGAGATGCCAAATCCGGCAAATAAGGCCGAGGATAAGACACTGATCCCCAGCAAAGAAGAGGATCGTGAGACTGAGAATGAATTGATAGTCAAAGAAATCTCCAGAAGAGAGGGTCGTATCTACAACGCCCCGATTCATCGAAAGGGATATGAAATGAGAGAGTCTTATTGGTGAAAACCTTCACAGGCACCATAAGGCGCCGAGAGATGAGAGAAAGGAGAGAGTCTCATTAGTGAAAACCCTTCGAAGGGCACTATGAGGCGACAAGATAGAGCAGCAAAAGCTACCACATCCGCAACAAGATGAACATCCATTCATCATCCCCAGCAAGTCAGACCATCGGGCAAATCGATTGATACAAATAGACTGGGTCGGGAATCTATGGTGCACGTCATGATCACGGGGACCAGTTGTGTCCTCCAGATAAGTTCTTGGGATTGTCTCCTCCCACAAAATATTGGTTCAGAAAGTTTTTCTCTTTTCCATATCTTTATTTCTTTTCCTAAAATGTGTCTTTAAAGGATTTTTCAAAGCTTACTACCAGAAACCGAAGGGGAATTCATCCAATGCAGGATAATACAAACAGTCTTAAAGGCCGGCCCCAGGCAATGCAGGGATTGTGCTCGGAAATGTTGGAAGAAGTATGCTCCAAAAGGGAGTGGTTTCGGGAGTTAGAAGCAGACTCCCACATCATGTGTTTAAAGAGAAAGCAGAGAAGGGGATAAATTGAAAACCAATCCCCAGCAGGCTAGAGACCCCCAACAGGCAACTTTGCCCGCCAACCAATTATGGAGACAAAGAGCAAGAAAAGAGGAAGAGAGAAAAATTGCTCGCCAGAAAGGCACCCTCTACCACCACGATTAAAACTGACCAAATCCTTTTGTCTGTTGTAGGGTAACAGAGGATTGATGAGGGCAGCAATATGCAACGCCATGGAAGTCACCAAAAAACCAGGGCAGAAAATTTTCTGCCGATTGTCGAAAATTTTCTCGGAAGAACGGGGAAACAATTTCAATACATTTAAGTTCTAGGTCGCCCACCAGTATAATGCGGGAATACTTTTAAGTTCTAGGTCGCCCACCAGTATAATGCGGGAATACATTTAAGTTCTAGGTCGCCCACCAGTATAATGCGGGAATACATTTAAGTTCTAGGTCGCCCACCAGTATAATGCGGGAATACTTTTAAGTTCTAGGTCGCCCACCAGTATAATGCGGGAATACTTTTAAGTTCTAGGTCGCCCACCAGTATAACGCGGGAATACATTTAAGTTCTAGGTTGCCCACCAGTATAATGCGGGAATACTTTTAAGTTCTAGGTCGCCCACCAGTATAATGCGGGAATACATTTAAGTTCTAGGTCGCCCACCAGTATAATGCGGGAATACATTTAAGTTCTAGGTCGCCCACCAGTATAATGCGGGAATACATTTAAGTTCTAGGTCGCCCACCAGTATAATGCGGGAATACTTTTAAGTTCTAGGTCGCCCACCAGTATAATGCGGGAATACTTTTAAGTTCTAGGTCGCCCACCAGTATAATGCGGGAATACATTTAAGTTCTAGGTCGCCCACCAGTATAATGCGGGAATACATTTAAGTTCTAGGTCGCCCACCAGTATAATGCGGGAATACATTTCAGTTCTAGGTCGCCCACCAGTATAATGCGGGAATACATTTAAGTTCTAGGTCGCCCACCAGTATAATGCGGGAATACTTTTAAGTTCTAGGTCGCCCACCAGTATAATGCGGGAATACATTTAAGTTCTAGGTCGCCCACCAGTATAATGCGGGAATACATTTAAGTTCTAGGTCGCCCACCAGTATAATGCGGGAATACATTTAAGTTCTAGGTCGCCCACCAGTATAATGCGGGAATACATTTAAGTTCTAGGTCGCCCACCAGTATAATGCGGGAATACATTTAAGTTCTAGGTCACCCACCAGTATAATGCGGGAATACATTCAGCTCTAGATTTTGGAATCAGTCACCCCACCTGAAGACAGAAGGTTACAACAGAGATCCCCAAACGGGAAACAATAAAATCCCCACCACCAAGAAGCAGACAACTGCAAAAGCAAGCGCACATTCAAAGGGAAGAAGGAACGCGTCTCAAAAGAAGCAGTTTGAGAACGCTATGGCATGCCCAACATAACAATTCTGATGAAAAGCCATACCACTGAGGAAACCATTGAAAGATTTAAAGAAGAAAGTCGTATCCCCAGCGGGTCAAGCAAAGTGATGAAAACTGGCATTCAAACGTCAGCAAAGGACCAACATCATCTCCCAAAGTCACAAGATAAAGGCATCGGAGGAAAGCGATAGCCGACAAGAAAGCAAGGCAACAAGAACAAGTCGAAGATGGATGAGATTTCAGGATCCTCAGTTTAGCTTAGCTTCTTGTTTTTCCTTTTAGAGCAATGTAACAGGGAGATCGGTTGAGCAGTAGCATCCTACAGCAGCATACAACAGCGCACAACAACAGCAAGCAATACAGTCACATGGTAGTCCCAGCTACCAAAATTTCCCGAACTACATTGACCTGATTCTTGTTCAGCCCAGGATATGTAGGAAACCTCTGAAGCAAAGGTTCGGTCAAATCTTTTTCAAAAAATGCTTCACACGGAGTATTCGGACGGACAAAAATCGCTCGCTTTATCTTTGCGCGAAAACCCTTCGTGTCTTCGTGCAAAGAGGGGCAGCTGTAAGCACGTGATTTTTGCTTCACGGACAATCGCTCCAAAAGAAAATAAAAATAGTGGCAAAAGGCTTCGCTGTACAATTTTTCGATCTTTCCGTGACATGTGTTGTTAGTCGTTTGTGAGTCTGTCCATTTTGCATCTAGTCATTATCAAACAAAAATACAAAAAATATATGTGGCGTTAAAAGAAAATTCAAAAAATATAAATATATGTGCATCGTCCGTTTTAGGTTGTGATTTAACTTACTTGGTATGATAATTATGTTGAAATGCCATATTGTTATTTGTTTTAATTTCATTTGTTTTATTAGTTATTTTTATTTTTATTTTTCTTTAAATTGGAAAACAAAAGAAAGTTGAAATCAATTTGGGCCCAAAAAATAAGACAAAAACAGGCCCAAACCAACGATCTGACCCGGTCCAGACCAGGCACCTCCTGAAACGACGTCGTTTCAGGCAAATCAATCTGAGCCGTCTGTCCTAGCCGATCCAACGGTTCAGGATCTCTTTCAGCGACCCATGTTCAAACCCGACCCAAATAACCAGCCTGACCCAACCCCTCACTTAAACCAAACGGCCCCGTTTAACTACCAAACGACCCCGTCTCATTTCTCAGCATCAGATCCAAGCCGTTGAGATCATCTGATCTAACGGCTCAGATCCAATCCCATAGACCATATATAAACCTTCTCGTACACCCACGCCCCCTATACCAACACCCCACCCCTTCGTCCCCAAGCTCAAAGCCGGACCTCCCATTAGAAACCCTAGCCGCCCCCGTCTCCCTCGCCATTAAAGCCGGCGGCATGAACACCGATGACCGCCTCCTGAACACCCTAGAACCACCTCACTGTCCTGAACACGAATCCACTAACCACGAGCCTCGAATCACTTTCGTTCGTCTCGAATCTTCATTTGAAGATTTGAGTCGAACCCGGATCTATGCCAAACCATCCCATCTTCATACCAGACACTCCCTTGACCTTCCTCGTGACCAAACCAAACTTGGTTTGGTCCGAATCTACCCACAACTCCCTAAAAATCAGATCTGGAAATCCAGACTTTAGAACACATGCACCTGGGGAATCCGGCCGGTTTGGACATGGGTTTGAGGTCTAATAGACCTTAATCAAGGTGTTCTCATGTGAGAACACCCTGATTAAAGTTTGTTCGGCCTCAAAAGTTCGAAGTTGAATCAGATTTGGGTCTGTTTGATTTAAACATTTTCGGTAAGTTTTCTTTTCTTTTGTGATTAGTTTTGATTAAGTGGTCAGCATGTTTCGTTGTGTTTGTTTGTTATTTTTTTTTTTGTTATTTTTCATTCGGATTTCTTTCATCTCTGTAAAGACCTTTTATTTGGTCAATTGTTTTCTGTGTATGATTTGAATGTATTCTGTGATGTACATGTTCGATTAGATTAGTCGTCAAATGAATAAACTTATATAGGTTCCCAGTAATTGAACACAAAATTGTCTGATGCCCTTTAGGTCCCTGAACATATTGTTTAGGTGAGCGACTGATTATTACCTGCTATAATTAGTATAGTCGACTCGATAAATGTCGTTGATTAGTTTCTATAACTAATGAATCAAACGAGCTAATAATGTCGCATGAACTTTGCCACTGATTGAAGGCCCCAGCATTGTTTGAAATAGTTTGTTTGCATTGAAAAATGACTGAAAGGTTCAGTCTAGGCAGTCTTAAATTTAAACTTTCATCAGTTCAAAAATGCCCTGATGATGCAAAGGGTCAAGACAGTGATAACCAGGGTTTAACAGGGGTAGTCTGGGGTTTGAAAAGAACAAAAATGATTTGTTTAAATGAGCTGACAAGTAGGGTACTAATTTAGGATTAAACTAATACCAATGGGGAGCAAGACATAAGAGTATGGGGCTTAAAATGAATAAATAAAACGAGCCCATAACTCTTAATTAAACAAAGACCAGGCGTGGGGAACAGAGGGGCTGGCACCAAAGATGCTTAGGCATGGGCTTAAAGGGTATGGGCATTCTGCCAATTGGCAGGGCAGGCAGCTCAGCTGTACTGGTTCATTTGGCCTATAAATAGGCCATTTGATAACTTAAACAGGGCTGGACTTCTGGTTTTCAGAAAAAGAGAAAACAAAAAGGGGAAATTTTCAGAACACTTTAACCAATCACTGCCCAAAACTGTACGAGGAGCTAAATTGGTTGGGCTATTCTAGCCAAGCCAGTTATTCTAACTGGGGTCATTACTGTTCCATTAAGAGAAAGGCTGTGTATTTCTGCTGCGATTGTTACTATACTGAGTTTTCTGTGTGCTGTGGTTCGAGTCTTAGTCTTCCTGATTGCTGGAACTGTATCGGGTATTAGCTGAGCTTTGTGGTTATTGGGTTTTTCTGTTGCTGTCACATTTGGTATCTTGGATTTTCTACTGGTTCATTACTCTTTTCTGGGATTGTTTGTTTGGGCCTCGACCACCTGTGGTTTCTGTTGCTCTGGAAACTGTTGCTATTTGTCTGTTGGACTGTGGAAAGCATTTGTGGCTGTTGGTTTGCTGTTGTGTTGTTACTGTTTGGTTGTTGTTGCTGTGTTTACTGCATACTACCCAGCTGATCATTCCTTCCTTCTTTGTCCTCTATACCAGGTACACAATTACACTACCAATGTAACTCGAAAGTTTGAGCAATGAGTATAAAAAAGAAGATCTGCAAATGTTGTTTATATACATGTACTGCTGTGTTGAATGTCATGTAATGTCTAATAGCTCATATTTTGGGATACTGAAGTTAGCTTACAAGCCTAGTTGATGTCAATATAGGGTATCGAATGATAATTGTATATGTATGTTGTTAGATAAAAGTGGTCTCAATGAATTAGGTTGCATCTCAGATTTAGTTTACTTTGCCATATATGCTGTAATGTAATCCAAGCATGAAATTTGTACACTGTAAATTAAGTTCTTTCCTTTCCAATAAGTTGCCATATATAACTCTTGAAACCATGTTTCAAGATAAAGAACACAAATTCAGGGCCTCAACCTCATGAAGGTCGAGCCCAGGTCGAAGACAGACCAGGCAGGCCCGCATCGAGCGAGCAGTGGCCCAGGTCTGGCCAACCGCGCGTGGGCTGGATTTGGGCCCATGATTATTCATTCGACTGACTGTGCACACAGCCTCGTTCCTGATTTTAAGCATTTCCGAATTCTGTTATAAATAACTTGCAAGCATTAATTAATTAGGACTATCTACTGCTTTCGATTGATAGAGACAAACACGACAAGAAACATAGTTGCTATAGGATATCTTTTTTTAAAAAAAATAAGAACGAGATGAGCCTCGATGAAAACAAACAAAACGCGCAGATGCGGGGCCCTTGTTAAATGTATATTATTGAAGCATTTAGTTTCCAGGACGGGTTGCTTAGCAAATCTCACAACCCTCCTAAAATAACAACACGATAGTCTCTTTAGGATACGCTTTAATAAACCTTACCTTCTTAAACTCGGGTGCACATTTATGTGACCCAAATCCAAATCTCGACGGATTCGAAATGTATTTCTAATCACGGGTACATTGATTGTGACGTGATCCGAGAGGCATATCCATGACGTCGCGAATTCCTTTTAAAAGTAGAACGAGACGAGCCTCGTCAAATAAAAATATACACAGCTGCGAGGCCCTCTAACTGTATATACATTAAAACACTTAGAATTCGGGACATGCCATTTAGCGAATTTTTCGGCCTTACCCAAAACAACAATACGCTAGTTGCTTTAGGCACGTCTTAATAATTTATTCTCCTTAATTCGGGTGCACATTTATGTGACCCAAATCCAAATCTCAACCGAGTCGAAATATGTCAACAACCATGGGTGCATTGATGTAACGTGGTTCGAGATATGTTTTCACGACGTTGCAATTCTTGATAAAATAACAGTAAATGACAAAAGCGGTTTAAAAGTTAAAATTTGCACATAAGTTCATACTTGTATAAAATCAGATAATCAAGTCGAATATAACAATTAAGCGACCGTGCTAGAACCACGGAACTCGGGAATGCCTAACACCTTCTCCCGGGTTAACAGAGTTCCTTATCCGGATTTCTGGTACGCATACCATAATATAGAGTCATTCTTTTCCTCGATTCGGGATTAAAATTGGTGACTTGGGACACCCTAAATCTCCCAAGTGGCGACTCTGAAATAATTAAACCAATCCCGTTTCGATTGTCCTTTAATTGGAAAAAACTCCCCCGCCCTCTCTGGTGCGGAAAAAGGAGGTGTGACACCCGCAATTTGTATTTTTATTCGGCGAGGCTCATCTCATTCTTATTTTTTTTAAAGAATTTGCAACGTCATGGAAATGCATCTCGGGCCACGCCACAATCAATGCGCCCGTGACTAGAGACATATTTCGACTTCGTTGAGATTTGGATTTGGGTCACATAAATGTGCACCCGAGTTTAGGGAGATAACATTATTAAAGGCGCGCCTAAAGCAACTAGCGCATTATTATTTTTGGGTAGGGCCGTGAAACTTGCTAAACGGCCCGTCCCGGAATCTAAGTATTTAATATATACGTTTAGAGGGCCCCGCGTCTTGTGCATTTTTTTTCTTTTTATTTTTTTTATTTTTGCGAGGCTCGTCTCATTTTCACTTTTTAAGGGCAAACTTAAAACAACTACGATTTCCTACTAGTGAAGCCATCCGAGATTAAACAAAAAAAACGATTCTAACCGGTAATAATATCCATGGTAAAAATGAAAAATAGAATAACCTCGTTCATATGCTCACATTTACTTTGAGCATGCAGTAACTAAACATAAAATACCATTTTTAACACAACAACAAAATTGCATTGTTGACATTCATACATATCGAATATTTTCATTTATTGCCTTGAACCATAATATGCAAAATGAATGAAATGAAATAAAGGATGAAGAACACCATCCTTCGAACCTCGACAATCCTAGAACGACAAACAGTGCTTCCTACGGAACTCAGACCGGACTTCACTGAACAAGGAACAAATAACGAAAACCCCGGAACAAACTCGACGCACCGGACCTCGACTCAACCTTTGGACCTTGGACTGGAACTCGACCTCAACACAAGGTCGAGCAGCTCACTTCCATGAACTCCGGCTCAGCTAGTGGCGTGAAGCTGACGGACTGTTTAGTCGACGATTGTGGGGGTCGACGGGCAGTGTTTAATGGTGACGGGGTGATGGTTGTCGACTGGAAAATGACGAGGGCGTTGGTTGCGACAGTAGGGTGGGTTGTTTGGGCAGTGGTTAATGGCTGGAGCTCGGACGTGAGAGAGTGGTTGGTTTTGGGTTATGGTCGCCGGACATGGTGGAGAGCTCGACAACGCAGCAACAGCTGCTCGAGTTCCGGCGAGGGGTGGTGTTTGGGAGGAGGAGGTTGGTCCGTTGATGGAGTGTTGGTGGTGTTGGATGGTTTTGACGATGGTGGGGCTGCCGGGGAAGGTCGTGGTGGTTATGGCGGAGAGAGAGTTGGGGAAGGTGACGGGGAGGGTCCGGAATGGAGGGTTTTTCCTGGTTTTCTTTCTTTTTAAAAGAAGATGGAGGAACAGTCGTTTTTGCTGTAGGGTTCTTGCTTCTTCTCTTTTGAGAAGAAGATGTACAGTACTGCCTTCCCAATTTTTCAAAAAGTCCCTTTTTAAAATTCCCCCCGGTCCTTTTTCGTTGGTCCGTGTTTTTTGTAATACAATGCCCATGAAAATGAGCCCCACGTGTGGTGGGGTTCGAGGCATATGTTCCCCACGCGTGGTGGGGTTCCCCACGTGTCCTGGACACGGTTTATTATGGGCTAGGTCCGAAAATTAGGCCTAAAACCGGGTAGTTTAAACCCGAATATTATTCTTTTGCCCGGACCCGAGAAATAGGAACACGTTGCTTAACTAGTCCTATGTAAGCAAAATAACTACCAAAAATAAGACTAGTATTTAAACAAAACTATATCTTTTTTTTTTAAATATTTTTCAAGATTTAAAATAGCTACAAAATATTAATAAAACTATTTTTTGTAATTTTCGTAAATATTAAGATAAAATATGAAGTAATATTTTTGTATTTTTCAAAGTTAAAATGACTATAAAATATTAATAAAACTATATTTTTTGTAATTTTCGAATTTATATAAAGTACCAAAATAAAGTACAATTTTTGTATATATATATATTTTGAATATATATATTTTTTTGAAATTTTCTTTTTGCAACGAAATAAAGTAAAAATAGTTAAAATAGCTATATTAGACCCAATTTCACATATTCATGCTAAAAATGTGAAAATTCTCGGGGAGGGTCAAAAATCACGTGCTTACAGTAAGTTAATCGGAATCATGTAGTTAATTTCAGTTAAAACATGAATTAGTTTGCGAATCAAGTATTAGGACATGATGTGAATTAAAACAAAGTTAGTTAAGGTTAAATTGTTTAAATTTTTTAGAAATATGGTTTAGTAATCAAGTTTATTTTTTCTTTCAATTTTCAGTATTTGTAAATAATTAGTTTCAATAAGCTTAAGTCTTACTAACAATTTGAATTTTAATCCAACTATGGGATAATTAGTTTTTTTATTTTTATTTTATTTTATTCCATGTTGTACTTATGATTATAATTTTTATTACTTTCTGTTAATATTTGTTTTTCTCTTCTATTTAATATGCTATTTTCAAGAATGTAGATATTGATTTTATATTTGTAGACAAACTTAGTAATAATAAAAAGGGAGTCATTAAAGGATATTCTTAAAATAAGGAAGGATTTCGCTAAAAATAAATAGATGTAAATAATACAAAATTTTACAGGATTCTCCAATCTCATTTATTTATTTATTTATTTTTAAAAAAAAATTACTTAGAATTTGGGATGGATTGTTTAGCGAATTTCACTTTCTTCCCCAAAGATAATGACGCGCTAGACTCTTTAGGCGCGATTTGATTAATTTTACCTTCTTAAACTCGGATGCGCATTTCATGCGATCCAAATCTAAATCCTAAAACATTGAATAAAAATGTGTTCCGGATTGCGGGTGCATTTCATGTGACGTAATCCAAAGACATGTTTTAAACGATGTTCACAATTTTATTTTTATTTTAAAAAAATAATATTAATAATAAAGTGGTAAAAAGTTAATATTGGCACATCGGTTCATAATTGTATTAAAATCAGATAAATAAGTTAAATATGGCAATTGAGCGACCGTGCTAGAACCACGGAACTCGGGAATGCCTAACACCTTCCCCCGGGTTAACAGAATTCCTTATCCGAATTTCTGGTACGCAGACTGTAATATGGAGTCATTCTTTTCCTCGATTCAGGATTAAAATTGGTGACTTGGGACACCCTAAATCTCCCAAGTGGCGACTCTGAAATAAATAAACCAATCCCGTTTCGATTGTCCTTTAATTGAAAAAACTCCCTTGCACCCTCGCGGGTGCGGAAAAAGGAGGTGTGACAGCTCTGGCGACTCTGCTGGGGAACGAACCCAGAATCTCTGGTTCAGGGTTCAGAATTCGAGCTTGGAATAATTGTTGTATTTGGCTTCGTTTGATTTTGTTACATGATCTGTGCTAATTAACTGCTTTTACCGCTTTGATCTTATGTGAACTGTATATCAGCTGTGCCGAAACCCATCTCCTCTCTGAGTCTTCTAAATCATGAAGAAGGGTGCACTTCGTGTGACTTCTTTTCTGTATAGTGTCTAAATTCCCAATTTAGAACGAGGTTGGATAAGTTGCAAAGCCGGTGAAACTTCTGTATTCCCGGTACGCTGCCTCCCCCTCGGCTCGAGCTGTCCGCTCGGGTAAGCCAGGTCTAGAACAAACACCCAAGTTCTGAACCTAGAATAACTCAGTTTCATGCCGGATCCCTAATAGGAACGCTTATTTGCATCATGTGCATTTTGACTTAGGGGACTCAACACAGGGGTTGAGTCCGTCTAGGGCTAGCAACCTGAAATAAAGACCATCCTGATGCATCTTATTTGTTTTATGTGCATTTATTTGCTCGGTCTTGCATGTTGACCGGCTTCTGAGTCTCGGGAGTGTAAAATAATAATAATAATAATAATTTAAAATAAAATAAAATAAAAATAGCAAGTGGAGAGTTAGATGATTAATTTAGAAAAATCAGTGTCCAAGTACTGTCGAAATGCTGCCGAAATTTTGAAAAAAAAAACATATATATTTTTACTTTTAGAATTGTTTGTTTGCCTAGAAAGTAGAAAGTGTGTAGGAATAAGTCTTTTATTTTTTATTTTTTTTAAAAAAATAATAATATTTCCTTTTAATCTCAAAATCCCAATTATTTGTTTAAAAGATATTCAAAATAAAATTCAAAAATATTTTTTTCTGTAGTATTTCTTTCATAAATTCAGAATAATAGTTCAAAAATATTTCCTTTCTCCTTAAAAGTTTTTTCAAAAAAAAAAAAATTTAAAATCCAAAAAATATTTCTTTAGAATATAGATAGTTTTTAAGTCAAATAAAAGTTTTTCCTTCTTTAATCACTATAATAAATGTGCAGGATGAGCACAAGTCAAAATGAACCATTCTCAGTGTGTAGCGAGGTCCCTTTGCAACTCCACATGTGGTGGAATGATATGGGAAAGGATAGTATAAAGATAGTGGAAAGAGTTTTGGGAGGTTTTGTCGATCTGTTGAAAATCAAGCCAAGGACAGATATCATCGAGGCTCTAATACCGTTCTGGGACCCAACCCGCAACGTGTTCCGTTTTGCTGACTTTGAACTTTCACCTACACTAGAGGAAGTCGCCGGATATGCGGGGTTGAATGGGAAACTAAGAGGGCAGTATTTACTTTCACCAAGACCAGTATCTCCGCACGCGTTCTTGGATTTGCTAAGCATTAGTCGGAAGGTGCAGAATGATGATTTGTCGAAGGGATGTTGTACTCTCCAATTCTTGTATCAACGGTACGGAATTCCTCAGGGTTTGGAAGAACCAAACCTCGGATTAATTCACACTGGGAACAGAATCAAGTGGGAAGCAAGACGTACTTTGGCATTTGTCACAGCATTTCTGGGAGTTGTGGTCTGTCCCCGCAAAGATAAAAAAATAGAGATAGGCCTTGTAGGGATGGCCGATGTTGCAATCAAAAGAACCGACAGTACTGTGGTTCCTTTGATTTTGTCCGAAATCTACCGAGCTTTAACTATATGCCGAGAAGGAGGCAAGTTCTTTCAGGGATGCAATCTGTTACTCCAGCTGTGGATGCAAGAACACCTCCATCACCGAGTGGGATACATGAACCACGGGTTGACTGAGAGAAACTGCATTAGCGGCTTTGAGAAACGAATGACAGGCGTCATATTTCCCGAAGGCGTCGAAGCATGGCTTGCACAATTGAGGTCAACAACAGCTGACCAAGTTGAATGGGCATTTGGGTGGTTGAATGATACTGAGGTAATATACATGGCGGCCGAGGAATGTTATGTTCTTTTGATGGGACTTCATAGCATCCAGCCATATGCTCCTCATCGGGTATTGCGCCAACTAGGAAGATTTCAGGTAATTCCCACCGATGAGGATCTAAGCAAGCACGCCATTGAGTTGAGTCCAGGAGTCGTGTTCCCCGAAGGAAAAATTAGAAAGTTGTGGCACGAATGTAGATTCCTTGAACCCAAGACTATGGTTCGAGAGCTGGCTAAGGGTGAGGTAGACCCAAAATACGATGTTTGGTTCGGGAAAAGGTTTCAGATTCGTCAGAGGCCTGCCAAAAGAGCTCACGTACAACAATTTACGGATGATTCGCAGGAACAGTGGGGCTGGTTAGTAAGAGAGGAAGGCTACCGGGTTGAAATCGGGAAGCTGAAGCGACAAATTGAAAGGCTTATGTTTGAAAACAATGTTCAAGTAGCCTCAGAGCAGGGTGAGAAGAACAAATTAGCCAAAGAAAACCAGGCACTGAAAGCCCGAATTCGCCAAGTCGGTAAGAGTGATAGCGACCGACAGAAACGTCGTTCTGATGAAAGGTTGATAGCGGAATTGAGAAATCAAGTCAGCCAAAGCCGAGAAGACTTGGAGAGATCCCAGGCTTGTATAACAAGAATGCGGGTCAGGTGGGCCACAGTTACAACATCACGGAGAGAGCACCTATGGCAAGTAAAAAGGGACTACGAAATGAGTGTTGCGACATTGAGAGAGATAAACTCCATTCTCAATAATCGGGTCCTCAAACAAGCCCGGGATGCTAGAACAGATAGAGAACGCTGCTATGAGTCGATAGCCCGGATGGAAGAACAAATGGAGAGGTTCCAAGAGCAGCTCATTGACAATACTCGAATATTGGGACTAAAGAATCAACGGATAGAACAGCTGTGCATAGAGAGGGATAGAATCAGGGGTAGGATCAATGATATAGGGCGCTATATCACCACGAAGTGCCTAACATGTGAAGAGATGCCTCGTGATATCCTTTTTGCCTCAGTCATGGGTTATGTCCATCAGATCATGGAGGAACTAAAAAGCTTGCAAAGAAGCCTGGCCCCCAAGCCCGCGGAAAGGCCGAATGATGCCTCGCGGGCACCAAAATTCAAAGCTTTAATGTATCCCTAGTTCAATCTTGCACTTGTTTGTTTTTCGAGTCTGTTGTCTACCCATATGTTTTTTTTTCAAACATTCTCAAAAAAAAAAAATTATATATATATATGAAGTCTGTATTTTTTTGTGATGGCTTTTAATAGCATTATTTTGAGTAAAAAAATAATAAAAAAAAAACTTTGGTCTTATGGCACGAACTACGCTTGGTCTGATTCGTGCGGGGTCACGATACGTAGGCAATCTCTATAGGATTCGACCGTAAAAAAAAAAAAAGAAGAATATATGTTTGTCAGAGCAAAAATAAGCCGGGATGATGCATGCGATCAGAGCAAAAGCATGTTAGAAATGATTAACTGCCTAGGAGCATTGCATCCCCCTAACGTGCAATTACAATATCTGTTAAGACTCTAACACTGACAAGTTTGTTGTTTTTCCAATCAATATCAGTTAGTTGTTAGAGCGTACTGGCACCGTACCATTATCAAACAAGATCAAAAGGTCTTATACCAGAAAGCATGACTGGGTCAGACAACAGCGTTGAGTCAGAAAAAACGGCCAATCAGATGCTGAAGGAAGCCCTGGAGAAAATGGAAAAAATGAGGCTAGAAATGAATGAAATGCAGATAGCCTTAGCTAGAGCCCAGAAGGGGCAAGAACTACCCGTTACTCCTACCCTCCAACCAGTACACACGCCGGAATACCCCTCTCCCGGTCCTTCAACAAGTTTCCCAAGCCATCACTATTATCAGGGAAGAGAGGCTTATGATTCCCAAGCTCCACCACTCACTCAAAACCCTCATCCACCAAATGTTCCCGTCTTTGTGGCACCTCCCCCAGCTCCACTACATAGATCATCCAGTGAGCCGCTATTCCAAGCTCACGACACCCAATATTACCCTCCCGAACCCACTTTCAAAGCGCCTGAGCCATATACCTCCTCTCCCCATTTTGAAATCCCGGGAGAAGTTGATAAACCGGTTAAGAATGCAGAACAAGAGGAGGTGATTCGTAAAGTCAAAAGCCTGGAGCAATCCTTCAGGAACATGCATGGTTTAGGAAACCAAGTTAGTGTCGCATACAAAGATTTGTGCCCTTTTCCTGATGTACAGTTGCCTGCGGGGTTTAAAATGCCGAAGTTTGACTTATATGAGGGGCACGGTGACCCAGTAGCCCATCTGCGTGGTTTCTGTAGCAAGATGAGAGGGGCTGGGGGAAAAGATGAGTTGTTGATAGCATATTTCGGGCAAAGCCTGAGCGGGTCAGCGCTAGAATGGTACACGAGGCAAGACCCCGGCCGATGGTATACATGGGATGATTTGGCCCAGGCATTCATCGGCCATTTTCAATATAACCTCGAAATAGTCCCTGATCGTCTGTCATTGTTGAAACTAGAAAAGAAGCCTGGGGAGAGTTTTAGAGAGTTTGGTTTCCGCTGGAGGGAACAAGCTGCAAGGGTTGATCCTCCTATGCGGGAGAGTGAGATGGTAGATTACTTCTTGCAAACATTGGAACCTACCTATTTTGGTCATCTAGTGACATCTGTCGGGAAGTCGTTTAATGAAGTGGTAAAGATGGGAGCCATGATTGAAGAAGGATTGAAATCTAACAAGATCTTGAGCTACTCGGCGTTGAAAGCAACCACCCAGGCCATCCAAAGCGGTACTGGTGGTGTGCTGGGGAAGAAGAAGAAAGAAGAAGTTGCGGCAGTTGAAGCTAATGTTTGGTCCAAGCACAATAACCGTCCACTCTACTACAGCCAACCCAGACCCCATCACCCAAACTATCAATATACCCCATATGGTCCACCGCAACACTATTATCCACCACCAGAACCACAATTTTCTATTCACCACGCCCAGACCTACACTCAACCCCCAGTGCACTCGCAATGGCGTACACCAAGTCCCCAAAATACACAGCCACACCCACAAAACACCTATCCACCTCCCAGGGCTAACAGACCAGGAACCAGCTTCCGCCCAAACCAAGCTTTTAGAAATGAGAAGGCCCCAAACAAAAAAACATTTACTCCGCTGGGAGAATCTTACACTTCTCTTTTCCACAGATTGAAACAGTTGGGGATGCTGACCCCAGTTGAATCCAAAGCACCAAATCCTCTTCCCAGAAACCTGGACCACTCTGTTAGCTGCGAGTATTGCTCAGGGATGCCGGGGCACGATACTGAAAAATGTTGGAAGTTGAAAAACGCAATCCAAGAGCTCATTGATAATCGTCGTATTGAGGTACAGGCTCCAGAGGCCCCGAACATCAATCAAAATCCGTTACCAGCGCATTATGAGGCCAACATGATCGAACTGATACATAAGGGGGCAGAGCCTAAGAAACCTTCGCAGGTGGTTATGGTGATTCGTTCTACGGAAACCAAAGAAAAGACAGTGAGTGCAAGGCCAGTGGTTCAGTTAAAAGCAGTAGAAGACAAGCCAGTGCTAGTAATGGGAAAAGGACCGTTTGTGGCCGAGAAAAAGCAGGAGCCAGTCAAGATAGTGGTACCAAGGTCAGTATCTACGCCCGTGGTGGTTGTGAAGGGAGTCTATGTAGAGCCGGTTGTCATAAAACCGGTAGTCTAGTTACCCATGGTTGATAGCAAAGCCGTACCCTGGAAATATGACAAAGTAGTGGTGACATACAAAGGAAAGGAAATTGAGGAAGAAAGTTGTGAAGCACAGGGACTGACCCGGTCAGGACGTTGTTTCGCCCCTGAAGAGTTGAGAAAAGCTAAGGGCGCAAAAGACAATCCAGTGTCAGTTAAAAAAGCTGTAACGGAAGAGGAAGCAGAAGAGTTTCTGAAAAAGATGAAAGGACAAGATTATTCCATTGTTGAGCAACTGAGAAAAACACCGGCCCAAATCTCGTTGTTGTCATTATTAATTCACTCTGATGAGCATTGCCGAGCTTTAATGAAGATATTGAATGAGGCTCATGTGCCTGACAAAATCTCAGTAAACCATTTAGAGACAATTGCCAACAAGATCTTTGAAGTGAACAGGATAGCATTTTCTGATGATGAATTGCCTATGGAAGGCACAGAACACAACAAGGCTCTCTATTTGACGGTCAAATGTGAAGGTTCAATGGTTACTCGGGCACTAATCGATAACGGGTCGAGCGCTAATATTTGCACGTTATCCACATTGAACAAGTTAAAGATTGATGAGGATAGAATCCGCAAAAATAGCATTTGTGTTCGAGGGTTCGATGGAGGGGGAACAAACACAGTAGGGGATATTGTACTCGAATTGACTATTGGCCCAGTCGAGTTCACGATGGAATTTCAGGTGTTGGATGCTGCAGTATCCTATAATCTTTTGTTGGGTCGACCGTGGATTCATGCGGCAAAAGCCGTGCCCTCCACACTGCACCAAATGATCAAATTCGAGTGGGACAGACAAGAAATTGTGTTACATGGGGAAGATCCCACATGCGCCGTGAATGATGCCATTATACCCTTTATAGAGACCAAAGATGATAAGGGGCCATGGGTGTATCAAATCCTCGACACGGTTCCGGTGAGCAGGTTGCCTGAGGGTAAAAGTATGCCATGTCCCAGGGTGTCAGCTACGACCGTCATGGTAGTATCAGAAATGTTGAATAACGGGTTCGTGCCCGGGAAGGGTTTGGGGGTTGAACTGCAGGGCATTACTCAACCTGTGTCTTTGCCCAAAAATCTGGACACCTTCGGGTTAGGGTTCAAACCAACAGCAGCAGATGTCAGAAAGGCCCGTAAATTGAAGAAGAAAGCTTGGGTGCTCCCTAAACCAATTCCTCGATTGTCCAGGTCCTTCGTCAGACCGAGTATTAAGAAACAATCATTGGCAAAGATGTCAGGTTCGTTAATTGAGGCGGATGGGAATTTGGATAAGGTGTTTGAGAAAGTATTTGCTGAAGTAAACATGGTTGAGGCCGGGGAAGGGTCAAGCAGAGCAGACATACAGTACATCGGACCACATGCTAACATCAACAATTGGGAAGCTACTCCTCTTCCAGTTCGGAGGGAGTCGTGGTAGTGGGTTTTGTTTTCCTTTTGTCACCTGGATTATTCCAGGGTTTGTAATCCAGTTGTTATGTTCCGTCCGTTTGGATGAGTTAAAACCTTGTTGTCTTTACGTTTAATGAAATGCAATTTTCTTCGTCCCTAATTCTCTTTCCATTTTCTTTTCTTTTCTTTGTACAGTTCTTTTTATGCTGATATCAATGACATGACATGCATGAGGAATCTTCGGCCCAGTTTTAAAAGCCAATCTAGTTCAGAAGTAATAATACAAGAGATCGAGTGTGATGATGGGATGGATTGTAATAATGATGAAGCTTATGAGGAAATTAGTAAAGAATTAAGTCACTTTGAAGAAAAACCCAAACCTAACCTAAATGACACAGAAGCAGTTAATCTAGGGGACCAAGACAATGTACGGGAAACTAAAATAAGTGTTCATTTGGAGCCACAACTCAAGGAGGAGATAATTAAAGTATTGCATGAGTACAAAGACGTTTTTGCATGGTCATATGATGATATGCCGGGTCTAAGCACCGATTTGGTGGTTCATAAATTGCCCACTGATCCAGCACTCCTCCCTGTCAAGCAGAAGTTGAGAAAGTTCAAAACAGACATAAGTGTGAAGATCAAAGAAGAGATCACCAAGCAATTTGAGGCAAGGGTCATTCAGGTTACACGGTACCCCACTTGGTTAGCCAATGTCGTGCCTGTGCCAAAGAAAGATGGCAAGACCAGGGTGTGCGTCGATTATCGAGACCTTAACAAAGCAAGCCCAAAAGATAATTTCCCACTGCCCAACATCCATATACTGATCGACAATTGTGCCAAACATGATATTGGCTCTTTTGTGGATTGTTATGCGGGTTATCATCAGATTCTAATGGATAAGGAAGATGCAGAAAAGACGGCATTCATCACGCCGTGGGGAACGTATTGTTATCGGGTCATGCCGTTTGGTTTGAAAAATGCTGGGGCAACTTATATGAGGGCCATGACAACTATCTTCCATGATATGATACATAAAGAAATTGAGGTATACGTGGATGATGTGATCGTTAAGTCTAGACAGCAATCTGACCATGTCAGAGATTTGAGAAAATTCTTTCAAAGGCTTCTCAGGTACAATCTTAAGCTCAATCCTGCGAAATGTGCTTTCGGGGTGCCATCTGGGAAGTTGTTGGGATTCATAGTTAGCCGGAGAGGTATTGAATTAGACCCGTCAAAGATCAAAGCTATTCAGGAATTGCCACCTCCAAGAAACAAAACCGAGGTGATGAGTTTGTTGGGAAGACTGAACTATATCAGCAGGTTCATTGCTCAGCTCACGGCAACATGTGAACCAATTTTCAAATTGTTAAAGAAAGATGCCGCGGTCAAATGGACTGATGAATGCCAGGAGGCTTTTGATAAGATAAAGGGGTATTTGTCAAACCCACCCGTGTTGGTCCCACCAGAACCAGAGAGGCCTTTGATTCTGTATCTGACAGTTATGGACAGTTCATTCGGCTGTGTACTGGGGCAGCATGATGTTACGGGCAGAAAGGAGCAGGCTATCTACTATCTCAGTAAGAAGTTCACATCTTACGAGGTCAAGTATACTCATCTGGAAAGAACATGTTGTGCCCTAACTTGGGTGGCACAGAAATTGAAACATTACTTGTCATCTTACACCACTTACCTTATATCTCGCTTGGACCCGTTGAAGTATATTTTCCAGAAACCCATGCCCACAGGAAGGCTTGCAAAGTGGCAGATCTTACTTACAGAGTTCGACATTGTCTATGTGACACGGACTGCCATGAAAGCACAGGCATTAGCCGATCACTTGGCTGAGAACCCCGTTGATGAAGATTATGAGCCTTTGAAAACTTATTTCCCTGATGAAGAGGTAATGCACATTGAAGAATTAGAACAAGCTGAGAAGTCGGGATGGAAACTTTTCTTTGATGGGGCTGCAAATATGAAGGGTGTGGGAATAGGAGCAGTACTTATTTCGGAAACAGGTCAGCATTACCCCGTTACAGCTCGGCTTCGTTTCTACTGTACAAACAACATGGCAGAATATGAGGCGTGTATATTGGGATTGAGATTAGCTGTGGATATGGGTGTACGGGAAGTCTTGGTCATGGGTGACTCGGACTTACTGGTACACCAGATTCAAGGGGAATGGGAAACACGGGACTTGAAGCTTATACCGTATCGACAATGTCTGCATGAGCTTTGCCAGCGTTTTCAGGCCATAGAATTCAGACACATTCCAAGGATTCATAATGAGGTTGCTGACGCTTTGGCTACTTTGGCGTCAATGTTGCACCATCCAGATAAGGCCTATGTTGATCCATTGCAGATTCAAGTCCGTGATCAGCATGCTTACTGCAATGTGATAGAAGAGGAAATCGATGGAGAGCCATGGTTCCATGATATCAAAGAGTACATCAAAGCGGGAGTGTATCCAACGCAGGCCACCGGTGATCAGAAAAGAACAATTCGACGGTTGGCAAGTGGGTTTTTCCTTAGTGGAGGAGTACTGTACAAAAGAACGCCGGAGCTCGGTTTGTTGAGATGTATAGATGCACGGCAGGCCACAACTATCATGACTGAGGTGCATTCCGGAGTTTGTGGACCGCATATGAGTGGGTATGTTCTAGCAAAGAAGATTCTCCGAGCAGGTTATTATTGGCTCACGATGGAGCGAGATTGTATCAGTTTTGTGCGTAAGTGTCATCAATGCCAAATACATGGAGATTTGATTCATGCTCCACCATCAGAATTACATGTGATGTCTGCGCCATGGCCTTTTGTCGCATGGGGCATGGATGTTATTGGGCCAATTGATCCAGCAGCATCAAATGGGCACAGATTTATCTTGGTAGCTATAGATTATTTTACCAAATGGGTGGAAGCGAAGACATTCAAGTCTGTGACCAAGAAGGCTGTAGTTGACTTCGTGCATGCAAATATCATATGTCGGTTTGGGATCCCAAAGGTAATCATCACAGATAATGGGGCTAATCTTAATAGTCATTTGATGAAGGAGACATGTGAGCAGTTTAAGATTGCTCACAGGCACTCTACTCCGTACCGTCCCAAGGCAAATGGTGCGGTTGAAGCGGCTAATAAGAACATAAAGAAAATACTCCGGAAGATGGTTGAAGGATCTAGACAATGGCACGAGAAATTGCCTTTTGCATTGTTAGGATATCGCACCACCATGCGTACCTCGGTAGGGGCGACTCCTTACTCATTGGTATATGGTACCGAGGCAGTAATACCCGCAGAAGTGGAAATCCCATCTCTGCGAATCATTGCAGAGGCTGAGATCGATGATGATGAATGGGTGAAAAGCCGTCTTGAGCAGTTGAGTTTGATCGATGAGAAAAGATTGGCATCAGTGTGTCATGGCCAACTGTACCAACGAAGAATGGCAAGAGCATACAACAAAAAGGTACGTCCAAGGAAATTTGAAGTCGGGCAATTAGTACTGAGGCGGATCTTGCCTCATTGGGCTGAGGCAAAAGGAAAATTTGCCCCAAACTGGCAGGGACCATTTGTGGTAACCAGAGTGTTGTCTAATGGAGCATTGTATTTGACAGATGTGGAAGGAAAATGTGTAGAAATGACCATCAATTCCGATGCGGTCAAGAGATATTATGTATGATTTCTTTATGTTCTGAATGTATCTGTTCATATTTGGCATATCTTAAAGATTGAAATGATGAAGGCATTTTGTTCTGCTATCCAAACACTCATATCCCTTGTTATCCCTTTCGAGCCTTACTTATTTTTCATACACCTCTTTCGGAATCAGCAGCATTATCAGAGAACACAAGTGCCGAACAAAAAAAAAAAAAAGTGAAGAAAAAAAAAACAAGAAAAAGAAAAGAAAGAAAAGTGAAGAAAAAAAAGGAAAGAAGAGAAACATAACAACGTAGTCTCGCCAAGTGAACTACGTTTGACTTGATCCCGAAAGGGTACGTAGGCAGCCTTACTCCGAGGTTCAGTCATACCAAATAGAAATCCAAAAATCCCCAAGCAAGAAACTGGGGCAGAAATGGTGATTGTTATGAAAGTTGGATTCCGAAAGTTGTAATTTGAACCCATTGGAATTGTTTTGAGCCTTTTATACCTTTCTTTCTAACTCAATCGAAAAGCCAACATTACGGTCCAAAGAAAGACCTTATGATCAGTTTTGAGAAATGCCAAGATGAACAGGTAGAAATAACCCACGACAAGGGCAACACTCTGGTTCGAGCAAGAAGAACAAAAATAAATGAGAGAGTCTTATGGGTGAAAACCCTCACGGGCACCGTAAGGCGACGGGAGCTGAGAGAAAAATAAATGAGAGAGTCGTGTTGGTGAAAACCTTTACGGGCACCTCAAGGCGAAGGTGAGATGAGAAATGGAAAACTGAGAAAGGTCTGTTGATAGAAACCGTGTCGCGGTACCGCAGGGAAACAAGGTTAAGGTCTGGATAAATCAAACAAGTGATGGAAGTTCTGGGCAATGAGGTACGACAATTGAGAGTTGTTTGGTTGGATAAATTGGGTTGATTAATCCAAAATGCATGTCTTGACCATTGGTACTAGTTGTCTCGTTCAGATAAGTTTCTTTTCTTTCTCTTTTCAAACAGTCATCTGGTTTTGGATTCTTCTTATCCTTAACTCAAAAATCATGGCATTTCATTTTCTTTTGAGGGTTGTATCTAGCTGAGATGTTTCAGTGCCAGTTTTGTTCAATGCAAGCAGAAAGGACTTCAAAGTTCACTACCAGCTTCTAGAATTGTAAAGCACAACGTGGTCAGAGCATGTCAAAAACAACTTGATGTCAAGTGGAATACAGGGAATTAACGGAAGTTTCATCGGTAAAATGATTGGGAAATGTCGTGGGAAAGGCGAAAGCTCAAACAAAAAGGTCAGAAAAGTGAAATAACAGTAGAGGTGTAGAACATTTAGGTTGCCAGAGGTTGGGAAATTTAAAAGTTGGTCAGAAAGTCAAGCGGTTTAGGGTCAGTGCGTGGAAATTAGTCAACACAAAGCAAGGCAGTGGAAGGATTTTTCAGCAAGAATGCCATCAACAAACCACCGTTTTAAACTGACAAAATTTTCTTTGATTGAGCAGGGGAAGAAAAGTTAGTTGTTGAAGAGGAATTCTCCAGGAGGGAAAAACAAGCACTAATCAGGATAAATGCAAGTTGTCAGGAGTCCGCCTGGAGAACAGAGACGTATTTTTTAAGTTTGACATCAGGAGTCCGCCTGAAGAACGGAGACATACAGCTTAAATTTTAAAAGTCAGGAGTCCGCCTGGAGAACAGAGACATACTTTTCAAGCATTGAAGTTGGGAGCCCGCCCAGATAACAGAGGAATACATTTCAGTCTTTTCATTTCAAGCATTGAAGTTGGGAGCCCACTCAGATAACAGAGGAATACATTTCAGTCTTTTCATTTCAAGCATTGAAGTTGGGAGCCCGCCCAGATAACAGAGGAATACATTTCAGTCTTTTCATTTCAAGCATTGAAGTTGGGAGCCCGCCCATAGAACAGAGGCATACATTTCAGTCTTTTCATTTCAAGCATTGAAGTTGGGAGCCCGCCCATAGAACAGAGGCATACATTTCAGTCTTTTCATTTCAATCATTGAAGTTGGGAGCCCGCCCAGATAACAGAGGCATACATTTCAGTCTTTATATTTCAAGCATTGAAGTTGGGAGCCCGCCCAGATAACAGAGGCATACATTTCAGTTTTAATTTTCAAGTGTTGAAGTTGGGAGCCCGCCCATATAACAGAGGCATACATTTCAGTTTTTAATTTTCAAGTGTTGAAGTTGGGAGCCCGCCCATATAACAGAGGAATACATTCAGTCTTTAATTTCAAGTATTGAAGTTGGGAGCCCGCCCATAGAACAGAGGCATACATTTCAAGATCAAGTCAGAGGACAATAAAACAGAAGGTTACAACAAGAATCCCCAGCAGGAAACAATAAAATCTCAGCACCGAGAAACAGAAGGTCACAAGAGGCCCCAGCACAAATTCAGGCGCATAACTCAAAAGGAAGAAAAGACGCGTTTTGAAAGAAGCAACTGGTGAACATTTAATCATGTCCAGCATAACAAGTCTGATGAAGAGAGTCGTACCCACCATAGGAACCGCCAAAAAGCTTAATGAAGAAAGCCATGCCCCCAGCGGACCGAACAAAATGATGAAAGCTGGTATTCAAAAAAAAAAAAGCCAAGGGCCAGAAGTCTTGGTAAAAAGGCACTAGAGGAAACACAAACCGACAAAAAGCAAGGCAACCGGAGCAAGGGGGAAAACAGATAAGATTCTGTAATTTCTAGCTTAGTCTAGCTTCTTATTTTTTTAAGCATGGTGTAATAAGAAGGTCAGCAAACAGTAAAAGTAGCATGCAACAGCAGTAACATTGCAGTCCCATGATAGTCCCAGCTACCAAGACTTCCCGAACTACATTGACCTGATTCCTGTTTAGCCCAGGATATGTAGGAAACCTTTGAAGCAAAGGTTCAGTCAAATCTTTTTCAAAAAATGCTTCACACGGAGTACTCGGATGGGCAAAAATCGCTCGCTTTATCTTTGCACGAAAACCCTTCGTGTCTTCGGGCAAAGAGGGGCAGCTGTAAGCACGTGATTTTTGCCCAATATGAGAATTACTCCCAAAAAAATAAAATGATTTTTCTTTGGTGTGCAATTTTGTGATATTTTGAATAAGTATTTGTATTTGTCTGTGCGTGTTTATTTGCTAAATTAATAAAAAATACAAAAATATGTCGCATTTTGCATATAGGATTTAATTCTACAATTGTTAGTAATTAAATTTGTTTTACAAAAATTAAAAAATTACAAAAATAGGCATCGTTTGCATTTTTAGCATTTAATGTCCAAATATACAATTTTATGCTTAATTAATACTTAATTGTGCGTTAATTGTTATTGGGAGTTAATTTGCACTTTTATAACTTAATTTAGTTCTTAATAATGGTTTAAGTATTTTTATAATTTAGTTTTAGAAAAATAAAAGAAGAAAAGAAAGCGAAAATATAAAGAAAGTCGGAATTGGGCCTCTTCTTCAATTTCAAGCCACAGGCCCAAAAAAATGGCCCAATCTTCTCCACGACCTAGTCCACTTCAGACCGGGTCGACCTGGTCCACCCCATTAACCCATTAACCCAAGACCCACTCTTCATTTTTATCCTAACACAACAAAACACAAACAAAAAAACCCTAAAAACCTAAACTAGCCTACCCGCCCCCTCCATCTTCATCTTCCCCAAACTCTCAAAAAACCCAACGTCCATGGCTGCTTCCCTCACCAAGCTTCATCATCCTCCACCTCCAAGCTCCTCATCGACGCACACACAGCTGCGTCAACACATTCACACGAGCACATCTTCCCCGTCATCCACTTCATCGTCCCCGTTCGAGCTTTTGCCATGTCCAACCATGGCTGAGCTTCGATGCTCTCACATGGTAGCTGCCGCTGTTTCGACACCACCCAAACTAGTCTGGCAGTCCACACGCATGTACAGTTTCTGCGTCACCTCCGACTTACTGCTGTCCGCCATGGCCGCTCCCCGTCGTCGACCTCATGGCTACTCCTGTTCTGCCTCGCTTCATCTTCCTCCGAGCTGCTGCTTCTGCTTCACTCCATCTCCTTCACGTAACCAAATGAACCCCAGCTGCCTTGTTCCTGCACTTCTGCCGCGACAACTGTTGCTGCTGCTTCGGCGCGGCTTCAGTTGGCTTCGTAGGTTCGTGTTCGTCGCCGTTTGGTCGAGCTTTGGCCGAGGTTCGTCGAGTCAGTCCATACATATTTCATGTCGATCCGATTAGTGGATTTTTGAGTTTTATTTTGTCCGCATTTTTGTTTTGATATTTTCGAATCTAAAATCGGCAAATGTTTGTTTTGTTTATCGTTTGAATTAATTTTTAGTTCATGTTCATGTGTTGTTTGTTAGATTAATTTTTCAGATTTCAAAGGAAGGATTAATTAGTTATTTTTCATGTTTATTTCATGTTTGTATTGTTGTTTAAGTGAATATTTGTTAGTTTAATATTTGTTAGATTCAAATTGAAATTTAATTAATTGTTTCTTCAATTTGTTTCATGTATTTGATGTATTTTCCGGAAATTGTTAATATTGTTAAAGTTCAAGTTTAAATTCATAATTGTTTCTTCTTAGTTTTTGTTTTGTCATTTGCCTAAAAGAATTTAGTTGTAATAAGGGAAGTATGTTGGTTTTAGTCATTTGAATCCGTCGTTTTTATTTTTAGATTTAATTCATGTTCATATTATGTTTGTTTGATTTTGAATCTGAAATGTGTATAGTTTGATTTCTTGTTTACCATTTGTGATTATTTCTTGAATTGGTCTCATAATCTTGTTTAAAGTTTAATATAAGAATTGTTTGTTGTAATGTTGTTAGAGTTGATTTTAAGTTCAATATTATTGAATTTAAGAATCTAAATATACTTCTTTGATTGTTGTTGTTGTTTAAATCCGAAAAATAGGTTTGTTGTTGCTAAAAATATTGTTCAATCAAATTTTAGTTGTTCTTGGTTGTTCAATTTGTGTTCATGTTGATTTGTTGTTGAAATGTTGTTAAAATCGTGTTCATGCGATATTGTTGTTATGATGTTCATCCGTGTTCATGTTGTTGTTTGAACATTGTTAGAAATTGATCATATTGTCTATATTTTGGTTAAGTTTGATTAATTGATGTGTTATAGCTGATGGGTAGTTTGGTAAATTTGTAATACGTTCAGGGGTAGTTTGGTAATTTCAGTAAGGTCGGAAGGGGTAGTTTAGGAATTGTACATTTTGTAATTGTTTATTTGAAGCATGGGGGACAAAATGAAATGGGGTGGGTTGTGATATGATTATTTAATATAAAGGGGGGACAAGATTTAATTTAAAGGAGAATCTTGCATTATTTTAAATGAAGCATGGGAGACAAAATGAAATGGGGTGGTGTGATATGTTTATTTAATGTAATGGGGATGAGTGGAAAGATAATGGGTTGGGTAGAGAAAAAGTATGGATTTTAATTAATTGAAAGGTTTATGGGATGAGTTATAAAAGAGAAGTCTTGAAATCAGATAGAAGGGACACAGACAGAGAAAAAAGAGAGATTTGAAAAAAAAAACTGAACATTTATTCCGAAAAAACATTGAAACTCTCAAGAAAAGAAATAACATACAAAGAAAAATAAAAAAAAAGAATTGAAAATTAGAAGAGAAAGTAGTACACACCTGATAAATATTCTGGTATACAGGTGTAAAAATTAAGGGTTGATGATTAACTAGCCTTTCAAAAATCTGGAAATTTCCCTTGGTTTCTGTCCGTTATTTTCGGCATTCCTGGATTTTATTTTGAATTTTTCAAATCTGTCACTGGGATTTTCGTTGACTGGTTATTGCTGGTTATTGTTGCTGTTGCTGTGTTACGTATTACGTTGCTGACTTTTTTCTTCTTATATTGACAATATCAGGTACACAACTGTAATTTTGGCATTTTGTAAGCTGAAATGAAGAATGAAGTGTTAAATTTTTAATTTCGTTTAATTTTTTTTTTTGTATTGTATTTAAGTTATTCATGTATTATTATTCTGTAAATCACTGTCATTTGGCATAACTAGGCATATTATAGCGACATTAAAAAACGCCTTAACCAGATTGCTAGGAAATATATTTAAGCCTGATTATTAATTAAAACTGTTTAATAATAAAAATAGAAGAAATAACGTAAAAAATGGCGTTATTGAATCAGTTTGGCAAAAATTGACTAAGTTCCTTATTCATAAGGTTTTTCGTCAATGGTAAGTTAATCAGAATCATGTAGTTAATTTCAGTTAAAACATGAATTAGTTTGCGAATCAAGTATTAGGACATGATGTGAATTAAAACAAAGTTAGTTAAGGTTAAATTGTTTAAATTTTTTAGAAATATGGTTTAGTAATCAAGTTTATTTTTTCTTTCAATTTTCAGTATTTGTAAATAATTAGTTTCAATAAGCTTAAGTCTTACTAACAATTTGAATTTTAATCCAACTATGGGATAATTAGTTTTTTTATTTTTTATTTTATTTTATTCCATTTTGTACTTATGATTATAATTTTTATTACTTTCTGTTAATATTTGTTTTTCTCTTCTATTTAATATGTTATTTTCAAGAATGTAGATATTGATTTTATATTTGTAGACAAACTTAGTAATAATAAAAAGGTAGTCATTAAATGATATTCTTAAAATAAGGAAGGATTTCGCTAAAAATAAATAGATGTAAATAATACAAAAATTTACAGGATTCTCCAATCTCATTTATTTATTTAATTTTTTTAAAAAAAAATTACTTAGAATTTGGGATGGATTGTTTAGTGAATTTCACTTTCTTCCCCAAAGATAATGACGCGCTAGACTCTTTAGGCGCGATTTGATTAATTTTACCTTCTTAAACTCGGATGCGCATTTCATGCGATCCAAATCTAAATCCTAAAACATTGAATAAAAATGTGTTCCGGATTGCGGGTGCATTTCATGTGACGTAATCCAAAGACATGTTTTAAACGATGTTCACAATTTTATTTTTTATTTTTTATTTTTATTTTTTTTTTAAAAAAAATAATATTAATAATAAAGTGGTAAAAAGTTAATATTGGCACATCGGTTCATAATTGTATTAAAATCAGATAAATAAGTTAAATATGGCAATTGAGCGACCGTGCTAGAACCACGGAACTCGGGAATGCCTAACACCTTCCCCCGGGTTAACAGAATTCCTTATCCGGATTTCTGGTACGCAGACTGTAATATGGAGTCATTCTTTTCCTCGATTCGGGATTAAAATTGGTGACTTGGGACACCCTAAATCTCCCAAGTGGCGACTCTGAAATAAATAAACCAATCCCGTTTCGATTGTCCTTTAATTGGAAAAACTCCCTTGCACCCTCGCGGGTGCGGAAAAAGGAGGTGTGACAAGTTATAAAATTGCAAGGTTGCAAATGTCGCAATTGCGACCAGGGTAGCAATTGCAAACCCAGACTTCTGCTAAGCTCGCATTTGCAAAGTAGTTTTCGCATTTGCGAAGTGGGAATTGCGAACAATGTGTCGCATTTGCGACGTCTGGCTAAAAACTGGGGATCACATTTGCGATCAATCCCTCGCATTTGCGAGGTAAGCTGGCCTGAGCTATTGTTCGCATTTACGACATAGCCTTCGCATTTGCGAGCCAGGCTTCGCACATCCCTGCAATACAACAACTGAAATTCTGCAATTCCTCAAGTCCAAAATCCACCCCGTGGCCTATCCAAAACTCACCCGAGCCCTCGGGGCTCCAAACCAAATATGCACACCAACCTAAAAACATCATACGGACTCACTCGTGTATTAAAATCATTAAAATAACATCAACAACTATGAACTTAACATCAAAATCATGAAATTTCTTAAGATCTTCAAATTTTCCAATTTTCTCAAAAATGATCCGATTCACGTCATTTGAAATCCGTTTCTTACCAAATTTCACATACTTATCTTAAATCACATATAAGACCTATACGGGGCACCGAAACTAAAATACGGTCCCGATACCATCAAGGTTTAAACTCATTTCATTTCCAAAACTCATAAATAATTCCAGAAAATAATTTTCTTTAAAAATTCATTTCTCGGGCTTGGGACCTCGGAATTCGATTCCGGGCATACGCCCAAGTCCTATATTTTCCTACGGACCCTCCGGAATTGTCAAATCATGGGTCCGGGTCCGTTTGCCAAAAATATTGACCAAAGTCAACTTAAACTCATTTTAAAGGCAAAATTCACCATTTTCACAGATTTTCACAAAATGGCTTTTGCACTCGGACTGCGCACGTAAATTGAGGTGATGCGGGAAGAGGTTTTTAAGGCCTCAAAATACAGAATTTACTTTTAAAACAAGTGATTACCTTTTGGGTCATCACATCCTCCACCTCTAAAACAACTGTTCGTCCTCGAACGGACAGAAGAAGGAAGTACCTGAGTTGAGGAAAAGATGGGGATAATGGCTCCGCATATCGGACTCGGACTCCCAGGTCGATGCCTAAGCGGGCTGACCTCTCTACTGAACACGAACAGAAGGAAAACTCTTCGATCTCAACTAACGAACCTATCGGTCGAGAATAGCTACCGACTCCTCCTCATAAGACAAGTCCTTGTTCAATTTGACAGTGCTGAAATCTAACATGTGGGATGGATCGCCGTGATACTTCCGAAGCATGGATACATGAAACACTGGATGCACGGCTGATAAGCTCCGCGGCAACTCAAGTCTATAAGACACCTCTCCCACTCGATCAAGAATCTCAAACGGGCCAATGAACCTAGGGCTAAGCTTGCCCTTCTTCACAAATCTCATCACGCCCTTCATAGGTGACACTCGAAGCAATACCCGTTCACCGACCATGAATGCCAAATCACAAACCTTGCGGTCAGCATAACTCTTTTGCCTGGACGGAGCTGTACGAAGCCTATCCTGAATGATCCTGACCTTGTCCAAGGCATCCTGAACCAGATCCGTACCCAACAACCGAGCCTCCCCCGTCTCAAACCATCAAACTGGCGACCGGCACCGCCTACCATACAAAGCCTCATAAAGAGCCATCTGGATACTCGATTAGTAGCTGTTGTTGTAGGTAAACTTTGCTAAAGGCAAGAACTGATCCCACGAGCCTCCAAAGTCAATGACACAAGCTCAGAGCATATCCTCCAAAATTTGAATAGTCCGCTCGGACGAACCGTCTGTCTGAGAATGAAATGTTGTGCTCAACTCAACCCCTGTGCCCAACTCTCGCTGAACTGCTCTCCAGAAATGGGAGGTAAACTGCGTACCTCGATCCGAAATGATAGACTCGGGCACACCATGAAGAAGAACAATCTCCCAGATATAGATCTCAGCCAACCTCTTGGAAGAGTAGGAGACTGCCACAGGAATGAAATGTGTTGACTTGATCAGCCTATCAACAATAACCCACACAGTGTTGAACTTCCTGTGAGTCCGTGGGAGTCCAACAACGAAGTCCATAGTGATTCGCTCCCACTTCCACTCGGGAAGCCCAACCCTTTGAAACAAACCACCAGGCCTCTACTTGACCTGCTAACAGTTCAAATACCGAGCCACATATGCAACGATATCCTTTTTCATTCTTCTCCACCAATAATGCTGCCACAAGTCCTGATACATCTTCGCAGCGCCTGGATGAATAGAGTACCGGGAACTATGGGCCTCTTCTAAAATCAACTCTCGAAGCCTATCCACATTAGGCACACAAATTCGACCCTGCAATCTCAAAACTCCATCATCACCTAAAGTAACTTGCTTGGCACCTCCGTGTTGCACCGTGTCTCTAAGGACACACAAATGGGGATCATCATATTGCCGATCACGGATACGCTCCAATAAAGAGGAACGAGCGATCGTGCATGTGCTGGTAAGTGCCTAGCCTAACCTCGGCGATGTAGTGACGATGCTAGGACCAGACTACCAAATAAATCTGTGCAATTTAACTATATACAGCGGAAAAGAAGAACAGTAATATACAGTCAAGTATGGGAGGGGTAACATGCTGCGGGGGAACTATCAATTTAGAATAGAAAGACAACAGGTAATTGAAAGAAACAACATATCTCAGATATCAACAAAGAATCAAAAATCAATAAGTGCACGACATCACCCTTCGTGCTTTTACTCTCGTCCTCACCAAAACAATCAAGTAATGAAATGTGCACGGCATCACCCTTCGTGCTTTTACTCTCGTCCTCACCAAAACAATCAAGTAATGAAAATGTGCACGGCATCACCCTTCGTGCTTTTACTCTCGTCCTCACCATATAATCAATATAATCGGCACGGAATGGTACATCGTGCGACACGACATCACCCTTCGTGCTTTACACTCTTTCCTCACAAATCATACACGGCATCACCCTTCGTGCTTTAACACTCTCTCACCAAAATAATACACAGCATCACCCTTTGTGCTTTAACACTCTTCCTCACCCAAACAACAATCACAATTGTCACACCTCCTTTTTGCGCGCCCGCCCCGAAGGGTTAAGATGCGCGGGGAGTTTTTCCAATTTAAGTGACAAATATTCGAAATGGGATTATTTATTTAATTCAGAGTCGCCACTTGGGAAAAGGTTTGGCTTTTGGTGTCCCAAGTCACCGGTTTATCTTGAATCCCAAATCGAGGAGATTTTCGACTTTTCCAAATGAAGTCTGCGAACCAGAAATTCTAAGCAAGGAATTCTGTTGACCCGAGGGAAGGTGTTAGGCACCCTCGAATCCCGTGGTTCTAGCACGGTCGCTTAAATTGTTATAATAGCTAAATATCTGATTTAAATACATGTTGTAACTTATGTGCTTTTATTAAGTTTTAAACGCTTTTATTATTATCATTTATTTTACAGAATTGCAACGTCGTGAAAATGCGTCTCGAACCACGTCACAATCAATGCACCCGTAATTGTCGACACATTTGGGCTTCGTTGAGATTTGGATTTGGGTCACATCAATGTGCACCCGAATTTAAGAATGTGATTTAATTAAACCGCGCCAACAGAACCTAACGCGTTATTATCTTTGTAGGAGGCCATGAAGTTTATTAAATGGCCTATCTTGAATTCTAAATAACTATCGTCAGTTGTTGAGGGCCCCGCAATTGTTTTTTTTTTTATTTGGCGAGGCTTGTCCTATTATTTTAGAAGGGTATCCTACAGTGACTACATTTCTATTATTTTTATTTCCAGAGATAGAAGAAAAGAAAGCGTGTGTGCTAATTGAAGTATATACTTCAGCTTAAACCAAACTCCTGTCAATTTTGATTGATTACTTTTAAGGTAAAAAGGACGTCATGCCTTTTACGAAAATGATTTGGTCGAATAACAGATTACATATGAGATAAGATGAAATGCAATACTTAATCCGAACATTTCTTAATTTGAACTTAACTGAACTTATTTGAACTGGGTTAAAGGATAACTGGCGAAGTAAAATGCTTTAATTTATCATATACAAGTTAGCGAAATACAACGTTTAATCCGAGCATTTCTTGTATTGAGCTTAACCAAACTTATATGGGCTAGTCTTAAAAAAAACTAAATGAAACAGAAAATGGTATTGTGTAAAGTCGAAATATGCATACTTATACTAAACAGACAATTATCGAGCCTAAATACAAAAGGGTGAAACTCAGTCGGCTATCAGTATACTCTTTTGAACCATTGAAACATGAGCTAAATCAATTTCCACAAGGCCTGTTAATGTACTATGAATATTACAGCAAATGCTTGAACTTCTTCAACCTTTTTCATTTCATGCTTTCAGACTGTTCCAATTACATCAATATGGGATTTGAAATGTGTACCTGAAAATGCTGAAAGTGCAAAAGAGAAGGAGAAGAAGATAGGAATCAGCAGCAGCCAAAAGGCATAATTAACAGTAGCAGCAGGACAAAATGCAGCAGCAATAGCGAGCAAGATAGCAGCAACAATCAGAACAACACAACAGAAAGGATTCTGTTGCGAGATGGAACTAGAGTTGAAGGAGAACAACTCGATGAAACAGCACACAGTGCGATACTCCAGACAGTCCAATTCCGGAATATACCAATGCAGCAGAACACTAACAATAAATCTCGATTGAAGAAAGAACACTGCCTAACGTATTGACAATAAATGAACTTCAGACAAACAAGACCAAATTTCTGATTTCTTAGTCTGTTTTCTCTCTTTCTTGCTCTCTTTCTATTCTTGTCAATTCTCTCTTTTCTTTCTATCTTCACAGTGGGTGTGTGTTTTCTTTTCTGTGTATCTCTCAATGTCTCTCTGTGTATTATCCCCTTTGTCTATTATCCCAAAAAAATCCCTCACCTTCCACTGATGGCCTATCTATCTCTTAATGTGCCCCCCTTTTATAAGCCTCAACATCAAACCTTTTACAGCCTGTTAAATTAATCAGATACCCCTCCCATGTGCCCCTTTCTTTTCAGTTTCCACTCAGCTATTTAAGTATTAATCCCATGACATTCCCTTGGCAGGCTTTAACTTTTCATTTTATTATCTAAAAGCAAGTATGGGCAGTAGAATATATCTGACAGCTTATACTGTCAGATTGTTTAAAACTTAAAAGCTTCTTAATGCAAAAATAAAACAGGTTGTGCACAAGGCACGTGAGGTGCACCAATGCACATGCTGTGCACGAGTGCACATGCCTTCCAATTCAGAATTTAAACATAAACAATCCTTTTCACATTGACTGATCCAAATCAACAGCTATAAGTAAACAAAACTGGTTCTGAATTGATTTCAACAAATGTTCAACAGAAGCAAATCGATTTACTATGCTCAGACAGTTGAAATTAATTGACGACACATGTCGACTCGACTATATTAGTATTAACATACACAATCGTAGCCAAAAATCAGACATTTAAACAGTATTGATACATGGTTCGCATTATACTGACTAAGCAGAAATACACTCGAGGAGTCAACTAGTCAGTCTAAACTCGAGAATCAGCTACTTGCACAAACAAATACATAATGCCTTATCAGAAAAGGAGGGGGGGAATTTAGACAAACAAACAGAGGTTCAGGCGAAGTGGTTGAAGCACAGTTGATAGAGGTCAAGGACATAAACAGAAAACGAACAGACCCTTACAACAATCAAACAAACCAAAAACAACTAAGAAAAGAAAGAAAACTCACCTTAAACCGCAAAAAGATCGAAACCTTAACTCGGACTTGGTCAGGCCTTTCTTAAGGCTGAATGGACTTTAAACGAAGTGTTTCTCAGACGAGAAACACTTTGATTAAAGTCCATTAGACCTTAATCTCTTCGGTTGAACCAGTGACGGAGGAACACCAAATTTCCAAAACTCAGATCTGGGATTCATGCCTCCCTGATCAGATTCGGACCAAACCAAGTATGGTTTGGTCACGAGGGGGGTCTGGGGAGTGTCTGGTATGAAACTGGGTTTAAACTGAGTAGATCGAGTTTTGACTCGAATCTTCAAATGAAGATTCGAGGACCTGGGGGGTGATTCGAACTAAACGGTTAACAGGTCTATGTTCAGGGTGGTGAGGGGGTTCTATGGTATTCATGGCGAGGTCATCGGCGTTCATGCCGCCGGGATTAATGGCGAGGGATAAGGGGGCGGCTAGGGTTTTGTGGGGAAGGAGGTGAAGACGGAAGCTGGGGTATTGGATAGGGGGGCAGGGTGTGGTATGAGGCTTATATATGGAATGGGGGGATTGATTTCAACCGTTGGATGAGACGAGATGGACGGCTTGGATCTGAAGGTTTAAACGAAACGTCGTCGTTTGGCTCAGTAGGGGTCAGAATTGGTTCGGGTAACGGGTCGGGTAGTGGGATTACGGGTGAAAGATCTGGACCGTTGGATCGGCTTGGTTTAAACGGTTGTGATGGGTTGGCATCGAAACGACGTAGTTTTGGTGTTAAGCTACGTCGTTTCATGGCCTGGGGGGTGGGCTGTTTGGACTGGTGGCTTGGGCTGTCCGTTTGGGCTGAGTTTGTTGGGCCAATTTTAACAAATTGGCCCAAGTCCGGAAGGGGTCTTTTCTTTCTTTTTTTTATTTCTTTTTCTTATTTATTTTAAAACAAAACTAAGCCAAAAATCAAATTAAAATTAAATACACACTCAAATACAATTATTTGCACACATACTAAAATATTTCAAAACAGGTAAGGTCAAACCAAATAAAATCACGGACGAAAATGCCTAATCACGATTTTCTATTTAACGACCGGATTACGGTTTGAATTATGCAGGACACATATTTTTTTTGAATTTTATTTTAATAAAGTAAATAAATAAAAATGGGCCAAAGTCATAAATAAATCAACAAAGTGCCGCACAAAAATCCGAAATTGTACAGCAGGGCCAATTATATTTGTTTTTATTTCTTTTTGGAGTGATTGTCGTGTGAAACAAAAATCACGTGCTCACAGCTGCCCCTCTTTGTTCGGAAACACGAAGAGTTTTCGTGCAAAGATAAAGTGAGCGTGTATGAACGATTTTTGCCTATGGACCACTCCGTATGAAGCATGTTTTTTTTTCAAAAGATCTGACCGAATCTTGCTTCAAAGATTTCCTACATATCCTGGGCTAAACAGGAATCAGGTCAATGTAGTTCGAGAAGTTTTGGTAGCTGGGGCTACCATGGGACTGCAATGCTTGCTGCTACTGCTGCTGCTGTTGTCACTGCTACGTCACTGACCGCCTTATTACAACCAAACGAAAATTGGAAACTGAACTAACTACTTATATGCATGTCAACTGCTAGTTACAAGATTCCTATCTATGATTCTTTTACGACTTGATCTTGGGTCTTAGCTGATTCTGCTTGTAGACTCTGATCCGAATCTTGATGCTTGCGAGTTGCGGCGACTTGTTTTTAATCTCCGGGATACCGAATAAAATGTGACTGGCAGAGGTCAGGACCTTAGTCAAATGTTGGAGTCGATTTGCTTTCCCTTTACTCTGATATCTCGGGATATCTCTTTTTTTTTTTTGTCTTTTTTTTTTTGTCTTTTTTTTTTCTTCTTTGATTCCGAACTGGGATTTATCTCGTGGGTCATTTCGATCCATGTGGCTCGAGGTCAGACCTGCGGGAGAAAAGAAACAAACAAACGAAATTTTCTGCCCCAGTTTCACTAGGAAAATTTCGTTACTTATTCACCAGGAAGTTCATAAAATTGATGAAAGAGGATATGCGTGCTCAGTTCAGGGTTGGAGCCCTAATATCGACTAGCTGGGGAAAGGTTCAGTTTAAGGTTTAAAACCCTAACGCCGAACAAAGGAAGAATCCAGTTTTAAGACCCTAATGCTCACTAAAAGGAAAATTCAGTTTAGGGTTTTAAAACCCTAATGCTGATTGCATGAAAAAGCTCAGTTTAGAGTTTAAAACTCTAATGCTGGCTGAAAGGAGAAAGTTCAGTTTAGGGTTTAAAACCCTAATGCTGACTAAAAGGAAAATTCAGTTTAGGGTTTAAAACCCTAATGCTGATTGCATGAAAAAGCTCAGTTTAGAGTTTAAAACTCTAATGCTGGCTGAAAGAAAAAAGTTCAGTTTAGGGTTTAAAACCCTAATGCTGACTAAAAGGAAAATTCAGTTTAGGGTTTAAAACCCTAATGCTGATTGCATGAAAAAGCTCAGTTGAGAGTTTAAAACTCTAATGCTGGCTGAAAGAAAAAAGTTCAGTTTAGGGTTTAAAACCCTAATGCTGACTAAAAGGAAAATTCAGTTTAGGGTTTAAAACCCTAATGCTGATTGCATGAAAAAGCTCAGTTGAGAGTTTAAAACTCTAATGCTGGCTGAAAGAAAAAAGTTCAGTTTAGGGTTTAAAACCCTAATGCTGACTAAAAGGAAAATTCAGTTTAGGGTTTAAAACCCTAATGCTGATTGCATGAAAAAGCTCAGTTTAGAGTTTAAAACTCTAATGCTGGCTGAAAGAAAAAAGTTCAGTTTAGGGTTTAAAACCCTAATGCTGACTAAAAGGAAAATTCAGTTTAGGGTTTAAAACCCTAGTGCTGATTGCATGAAAAAGCTCAGTTTAGAGTTTAAAACTCTAATGCTGGCTGAAAGAAAAAAGTTCAGTTTAGGGTTTAAAACCCTAATGCTGACTAAAAGGAAAATTCAGTTTAGGGTTTAAAACCCTAGTGCTGATTGCATGAAAAAGCTCAGTTTAGAGTTTAAAACTCTAATGCTGGCTGAAAGGAAAAGTTCAGTTTAGGGTTTAAAACCCTAATGCTGACTAAAAGAAAAATTCAGTTTAGGGTTTAAAACCCTAGTGCTGATTGCATGAAAAAGCTCAGTTTAGAGTTTAAAACTCTAATGCTGGCTGAAAGGAAAAAGTTCAGTTTAGGGTTTAAAACCCTAATGCTGACTAAAAGGAAAATTCAGTTTAGGGTTTAAAACCCTAGTGCTGATTGCATGAAAAAGCTCAGTTTAGAGTTTAAAACTCTAATGCTGGCTGAAAGGAAAAAGTTCAGTTTAGGGTTTAAAACCCTAATGCTGACTAAAAGAAAAATTCAGTTTAGGGTTTAAAACCCTAGTGCTGATTGCATGAAAAAGCTCAGTTTAGAGTTTAAAACTCTAATGCTGGCTGAAAGGAAAAAGTTCAGTTTAGGGTTTAAAACCCTAATGCTGACTAAAAGGAAAATTCAGTTTAAGGTTTAAAACCCTAATGCTGATTGGTTGGGGGCAAAGTTCAAGAATACTAAGCGACCTCTCTTTTTTTTTCTTGTTTTAGTAGAAGATACAAGGGAGTTTCGTGGAAACTTACCTTTCGAGTGAATTCCTTATTGCCAAAATATTTCTTGCACCCATGTACCTTCTTCTTTGGGCGACACCTGCTCCTTGCACGGTTGTCTTGGATTACACCTGTTTCAACTTTTCAGACAAAGGACAATTGTTAGTTCGGAAATGACGGTCGGTTTGGTGACCTTGATCGTTCCCGGTTGCTTTGTTGCGTCTTTATTCCTGTTGTGAAGTCCTGCCATTGATTTGATTCATATGCCGAAACCCTTTAGACCGCTCAGGCTTGTATTTCCAGATTCTGTGATGATTTGCCTCGTAAGGCTCTTTTTTTTTTCTTTTCTCTTTTTTGTGTCCCGTTTTGCTTGGAGGTTCTCAACGGGGATTTTATTGGAGGTATTTTGTGGGGATTTGTACAAAAGGGAAGCTTTGTGGGGAATATTTACAAAGTGGATTCTTTGTGTGGAATTTTGTACAATGGGCATGCTGGGGATTTATTTCAAAGTGGGATTTCTAGGGTTTGTTGGGGTAAGCTTGTTGGGGATGTCTACAAAAGGACTCGCTGGGGTGTGCTGGGGAGATTCCAATTTTTTTTTTTTTTTTTTTATTGAGGAGATTCTGTGGGAGATTGTACAAGACTCTGTTGGGATTTGTACAGGGGGAAGACTCTGTGGGGATTTGTCCGAAGGTGGACTTGCTGGGAAAGATTTCAAGATTTCTCTCTTTTTCCTTTACTCCGGAACACCATCAAACGTCATGATTCATCATGCTTGGGTAATCATATCAACGAGATGAGGTGCTTTCCTTCATGAGACGGGATTCCGTGCAAACAAACCATGCCACCTACTCTTTCCGGTGTGTCCTGAACTCGGGGTTAAAATGCAAAAAGGGATTCGAAAAGAAACAAAGCAGGGGAAAACAAATCAGAAAAGGAATACCCTTTTCGGGACGAGAAAGACTTATCTGAGGAAGATAACGCTGGCTTTAAATGACATGACATGCTCTTTGGACTGGACGTCCGACCTTCCATGAACTTGCGTTTTCCTGAACCAGAACAGGTCTGTGATTCCAAAACCGGTGGAACTTTGCCGAGACCTTCTTGGGGTGGCGTCATTCCTTTTCGGCCAACAGCGCCCTTTGCGGGTTTTCACTGGCTGACCTCTCTCATTTCTCTTCCTGTCATCGCTTGATAGCACTCTTTGCGAGTTTTTACTAAACAAGCTCTCTCATTTTTGGTTTCTCTACTCCCGTCGCCTCGTGGTGCCCGAAGGTTTTCACCGCCGAGACTCTCTCATTTTATCTCTCTCAATTCAGAGTGTGATGGTCTTTTTTTTTTTTTTTTTTTTGGTGGCGCTTATCGATTCCCCATCATATTTGGTAATTGATTTGAAGGTTTGTGCTTGGTAAAGAGAGGTAGATGATACTAACTCCTAAACTGCTCGACGTGCCCCAGTTTCAATTTCAGGGTGAATGGGATTTTATTGTTGGTGTGACTGAACCTCAGGGAGAGGCTGCCTACGTATCCTTTCGGAATCAAGTCAAACGTAGTTCAGGCCTCAATCAAATTTGATTTTTTTTTTTTTTTTACAGCTCAAAAGTTGGTAGAGAGAATTGGGTAGTGTTTGGGGAGTAGTGGGGAATAAACACCTTCGCCCTTTTCAACGTGTCAGGACCACTTGGAGTACGATCTAGACATAGTACCTCTTGACTGCATCTGCATTCACTGCTGTGTCAGGGTCATTTCCTTCGATATCACCTAAATACAATGCTCCTCTTGGCAATATTTTCCTTACGATGTATGGGCCTTTCCAATTTGGGGCAAACTTTCCTTTTGCTTCTTCATGATGCGGCAGAATACGCCTCAGTACCAATTGTCCTACTTCGAAATTCCGAGGTCGGACTTTCTTGTTGTAAGCACGGGCCATCCTTCGTTGGTATAACTGTCCATGACAAACTGCAGCCATCCGCTTTTCATCAATCAACGTCAATTGCTCCAGTCGAGTCTTAACCCACTCGCTGTCCTCGATTTCTGCTTCGACAATGATTCGAAGTGAAGGAATCTCTACCTCTGCCGGTATTACGGCCTCGGTCCCATAAACCAAAAGATAAGGAGTCGCTCCCACCGATGTGCGTACCGTAGTGCGGTACCCCAATAATGCAAAAGGCAACTGCTCATGCCACTGTCGGGAATTTTGTATTGTTTTCCTCAAAATCTTCTTGATGTTTTTATTTGCAGCTTCCACAGCACCATTGGCTTTTGGCCGATAAGGAGTGGAATTCCTGTGTGTTATCTTGAATTGCTCGCACACATCTCCCATCAAGTGACTGTTCAAGTTTGCTGCATTATCTGTAATGATAGTCGCAGGAATACCGAAGCGACAGATAAGATTTGAGTGTACAAAATCCACTACAGCTTTCTTGGTGACCGACTTGAGAGTGACAGCCTCTACCCATTTTGTGAAGTAATCGATGGCAACCAGTATAAACCTGTGTCCATTCGAAGCCTTTGGTTCAATTGGTCCAATGACGTCCATGCCCCAAGCGACAAATGGCCAAGGTGCGGACATGGGATGCAGTTCCGTGGGAGGTGCATGAATCAAATTACCGTGCACCTGACACTGATGACACTTCCGAACGAAACTAAAGCAATCCTTTTCCATGGTCATCCAGTAATAACCTGCTCGAAGGATTTTCTTTGCCAAGACATACCCGTTCATGTGAGGTCCACACACACCTGCGTGTACTTCGTGCATGATCTTTCTCGCTTCCTCGATATCGACACATCTTAAGAGATTGAGGTCCGGAGTCCTCTTATATAACAATTCACTGCTCAAAAAGAAACCACTTGCATGTCGCCTAATGGTCCTCTTTTGATCTCCAGTTGCATGCTCGGGGTATTCTTGTTTTTTCAGGAATTTCTTGATGTCATGGTACCAAGGCTGCGTATTTGATCCCGCCTCGATTACACTGCAGTAACCGTGTCTTTCCTTGATTTGGATTTCCAAAGGGTCAACGTGGGTGTCGCCCGGGTAGGGTAGCATAGAAGCCAGAGTAGCAAGTGCATCTGCCAGTTCATTGCGACACCTCGGAATATACCTGAATTTTATTGAGGTAAAGCGCTTGCTAAGGTCCTCCACATGTTGTCGGTATGGGATAAGTTTGACATCCCGAGTTTCCCATTCACCTTGAACTTGCCGGATGATCAGGTCAGAATCTCCCATAATCAGTAAGTCTTTGACATCCTGATCGATTGCCATATGTATGCCCATAATGCAGGCTTCATATTCAGCTGTATTATTTGTGCAGAAGAAACGAAGTCTAGCTGTGGCGGGATAATGCTGACCGGCAGGTGAGATCAAAATTGCCCCAATCCCTATACCCTTGGTGTTCACGGCTCCGTCAAAGAACATCTTCCAAACATGAGCTTCCTCCGAGATTACTTCTACGGTGTTTACCTCTTCATCTGGAAAGTAGGTATCCAATGGCTGGTATTCCTCATCGACCGGGTTTTTGGCCAAATGATCTGCTAACGCCTGGGCTTTCATTGCCGTGCGAGTGACATAAACTATGTCGAATTCCGTAAGCAAGATTTGCCATTTAGCCAGTCTCCCAGTAGGCATTGGTTTCTGAAATATATATTTCAAGGGATCCAACCTGCTTATGAGGAATGTAGTGTGGGCTTGGAGATAATGCCTCAGCTTTTGAGCAACCCATGTGAGAGCGCAGCATGTCTTCTCCAACAGAGTGTATTTGGCCTCGTAGCTGGTGAATTTCTTGCTCAGGTAGTAGATCGCCTGTTCCCTTTTCCCGGTCACATCGTGTTGCCCCAGGACGCAGCCAAAGGAGTTCTCCAAGACTGTCAGATACAAGAAAAGTGGCCTCCCTGGTTCGGGAGGGACCAAGACTGGGGGATTCGAAAGGTACTCTTTGACTTTATCAAAGGCTTCTTGACACTCCGTTGTCCACTTAATCGCCGCATCTTTTCTTAACAACTTGAATATGGGCTCACACGTGCTTGTCAGCTGGGCAATAAACCGACTGATGTAGTTCAGCCTGCCCAAAAGACTCATCACGTCTTTCTTCGTTCTTGGGGGGGTAGATCTCTGATAGATTTTATCTTAGTCGGATCTAGCTCGATACCTCTCCTGCTTACGATGAAACCCAAAAGTTTACCCGACGGAACTCCGAAAGCGCATTTGGCTGGATTTAGCTTCAGGTCATACTTCCTTAGCCTCTCGAAGAATTTCCTCAAGTCTTGGATGTGATTATCCTGTGTCCTGGACTTGACTATTACATCGTCCACGTACACCTCTATTTCCTGATGCATCATGTCATGGAAAATGGCGGTCATGGCCCTCATGTAAGTAGCCCCAGCATTCTTTAAACCAAATGGCATGACCCGATAACAGTAGGTGCCCCAAGGCGTGGTGAAGGCAGTTTTCTCGGCATCCTCTTCATCCATCAATACCTGATGATACCCAGCGTAACAATCTACGAAAGACTGTATCTCGTGCTTGGCGCAATTATCAACGAGGATGTGGATGTTGGGCAGCGGGAAATTATCTTTAGGACTTGCTCTGTTCAGATCTCGGTAATCTACACATACCCGAGTTTTCCCGTCCTTTTTCGGTACTGGAACCACATTCGCCAACCATGTTGTATATTGGACTACCCGGATCACTCCTGCTTTCAGTTGCTTGGTGATCTCCTCTTTAATTTTGTCACTGACCTCAGTTTTGAGCTTTCGTTGCTTTTGTTGAACCGGAGGACAATCAGGATGAATCGGCAATTTGTGAACCACTAGATCGACACCTAGTCCCGGCATGTCATCATATGACCAAGCAAACACGTCTTTAAATTCAAGAAGAAGTTGAATTATCGCCTCTCGCGTTTTCTTGTCCGTGTGAATGCTTATCTTGGTCTCCCGGATTTCTTCCGGGGTTCCTAAATTTACCGGTTCAGTGTCATTCAGATTTGGCTTAGGTTTATTCTCGAAATATTCCAACTCTCGGTTTATCTCCCTAAAAGCCTCTTCCGCATCATATTCTGGTTCTGGATTCATTAATTCGCAGTTAAATAGCTCATTGTGATCCGGGCGTGAAGTCCGCAGGCATGTCATATTTAAAGCCGCATTATTAGGACTGAAAAGGAAGATAAGAGGAAAAGTAATAAAATCAGAACGAAAGAAAGAATAGGAAAGCAATGAAGATTTTTTTTTTATTTTCTTTGGAAAATTGGAAGACAACAACGTTTACAACTAGGAATTCGGAACAACAAATGAAAAGAAGAAAACGTTCAAGTTATGTCCCGGAGATAACTTGTGATACAGGAAAGGTGGCAGGACAGGTCTACCCGGACTTCCGTCTAGTTGGGAATGGCGTGATCTCCCAGTTTTGGAGCTTGGCGTTTGGCCCCATGTATATCATCTCAGCAGTGCTCGTGCCTTCGCCTGGTTGAACCATGTGGACCTCGTAGAGCATTTCCCTCATTGCCCCACATATTTCCTCGATTTCCTCAACTGTGAAGACCTCATCTTCTTCTTCTTCAGTGTACCCTGGCCTGACAAAAGTCGCATGTAAATCCGGCAGTGGTTGAGGCAACTTCCAGCCCTCATTTCTCCTTTTCTTTGCCCATTTTTCGTCTGCTGGAGTAGGTTTGAAACCTAGTCCAAAAGGTTTCTTGATGACTGGTAAAGTAATGGGTTCCGTCATTCCCTGAAGGGTTCGTCCAAGCCCCTTCCCTGGCCTAAATCCGTGTCGGATCATCTCTTTGGCCACCATAACCGAAGCGTTAGACAAGAAAGGCTGGGGGCAAGGTACTCCCTCTTCGTGCTGCTCTGCCAATACCACCTCGAAAGCTTGATAGACCGTATGCTCACTCCCTTCTCTTGGTTCAAGATACGGGATAGATGGGTCCCGATAAATGGCATGTTCATCTTCTCCATGGACCACGATCTCTTGGTCTTCATACTCGAACTTCACCATCTGGTGAAGAGTAGAAGGCACGGCTCCTGCCGCATGGATCCAAGGCCTGCCAAGGAGGAAATTGTAAGATGTGTCCATGTCGATCACTTGGAAAGTGACTCGAGATTCGACTGGTCCTATGACCAGCAACAGGTCTATTTCTCCCATGGTGTCTCTCTTGATACCATCGAAAGCTCTCACGCAGACGTTGTTGGGTCGGATTCTTCCGGTCTCAATTTCCATTCTTTGCAGCGTGGAGAGCGGGCAGATGTCAACACCTGATCCCCCATCCAGCATCACCCGCTTGACATAGTAGTCCTCACATTTGACTGTTAAATGCAATGCCTTGTTGTGTGCTGCTCCTTCCGGGGGTAGATCGTTCTTGCTGAAGGAGATTTGGTTGACGGCGAAGAATCTTTCTGTCATCCGCTCTAGTTGCTCCACCGAGGTTTCGACCGGTACGTATGCTTCATTCAGGGTTTTCAGCAGGATCTTTTGATGCTCGGTTGACCTCATTAATAGTGACAGCATGGACACTTGCTCAGGGTGCTTGCGCAGCTGGTCTATCACTTCGTAATCCGGCATCTTCATCTGCTTGAAGAACACTTCCGCTTCTTCAACACTCACGGGCTCCTTTGGAGGGAAGCGCCTTTGTGTGGCGTTGTTCAGTTCTTGGGTATTTGAGTACCCTCCAACGAAAGTATTTTCTGGAAGTTCTTCCATGACCTCCTTACCTTTATACGTTACCAAAGTCTTTTGATAATTCCACGGCACTGTGGACGGGTTGGTCATTGGCTTTTGTGGCACGCGTCCGATAACCACTGGCTCATTCAGCCGAGGTGGTTGAATCGTCCCCCGGACCACATAGGCCCCTTTTGGCACGTACATAGGTTCGGCCTTTTTGATCCCGAAGTTCTGCGTCTTCTTGGCTTGACCCCGCGGTACGTAAAGAACTCCACCCTTTGCTGGTACTACTTTCTTCTCCACCTTCTTTTCAGGCTTGCTTTCTGCAGCCTTGGCCTCCTCCCCCCTTTCTGATTTCTGGTCTATTTCAGGCCTCCTCCCTGTGTCGACAATGGCAATTATGGCTTTCAAGGCAGGGTCGAACTCTTTATCTTCACAAATCATGCTGATCAATGGCCCATTATTGTGAGCGGGCAATGGGTTGTTTGTTACATTCGGGATCTCCTCGTCCCTTAGCACTATTTTCCCCTGCTCTATCAAATTTTCGACCACTCTTTTCAATGACCAGCAGTCGTTTGTATCATGCCCCTCGGCCCCTGAATGATAGGCGCATCTGACTCCGGCTTTGTAAGAAGGAGATGTCGGGTTCTGCCTTGTTTGAGGGATGGGTTGCAGGAAACCCAACTGAACCAGCTTTGGGAACAAAGTTGAGTATGGCTCACCGATGGGCGTGAAAGTCCGCCGTCGAGGCGGCTCTTGGGGGCGGTAGTTATTTTGCGGGGGTTGTGGGTTATAGTGGTTGCGGTAAGGAGGCTGATTTCTGGGAGGTGGAGCTGGGCCTCGGTTGGCTTGTTGTGGTGAATGGTTATAAGGTTGGGCATTCATGACCATATAAGGTTGATGAGCATATGCCACATTTGAGTGGGGGTAGTAGTGTTGTGAGGCCCTTTCCGGAAAATGGGGACTGTGATGACGATACTCCCTTGCTTCAGAGGTTGCCATAGCCGTTTCTTCCTTCTTCTTCCTCCTTGTCGTCCCTCCAGACCCGCTTTGGACGGCCTGGGAGGTTGCCCTTAGGGCTGCTTGACTCAGAATCCGACCCGTTTTCAGCCCATTCTCTACCATCTCTCCTATCTTGATTGCTTCCGCGAATGGCTTACCCATGGCCGACATCATGTTTTGGAAATAGTCAGACTCTTGAGCCTGGAGAAAGGTAGTGACCATTTCCACTTCATCCATGGGAGGCTTCACTCTCGACGCCTGTTCACGCCACTTAATAGCATACTCTCTAAAGCTTTCCGAAGGCTTCTTCTTCAAATTCGACAGAGAGTTTCGGTCTGGCGCAATGTCGATGTTATACTGGAATTGCTTTACAAAATCTCTGGCGAGATCATCCCATATATGCCATCGGGACATTTCCTGATCCATATACCATTCCGAAGCTATCCCTACTAAACTTTCCCCAAAATACGCCATTAGCAGTTCTTCTTTTCCGCCGGCTCCCCGCAATTGGTTGCAGTATTTCTTAAGATGTGCAATGGGATCACCGTGCCCATCGTATTTCTCGAACTTGGGGGTCTTGAAGCCCGTCGGCAGGTGCACGTGAGGGAACATGCACAGGTCGGCGTAAGAGACGCTCTTTTGTCCGCTCAACCCTTGCATATTCTTCAAACTTTGTTCAAGGCTTCTCATTCTCTTAGCAATCTCATTTTGTTCTGCAATCCTGGGGTTCTGATCCTGTCCCGGTGCGAGTTCGCACTGAGGCGGTAGAGGATTATTGTTGGTAGCGAACCTGGTTGGTTCCATTGAGAACGATGGTGCTTGGAATGTAAAAGAGGATGAGTCAAAGCTTGGCTTGTATGTGGCAGGCTGTGCCGTAGCTGGGCAAGGCGATGCAGTAAAGATGTTCATGCTTGCATCAGTGGCCGACATTCGGGGATGAGGCTCAGAAGGTGATCCTGCGGAAAAAGCGGAGTTGGCTGGGTACCCGAACGGGGTAGCAGGGTAATTTATGGGGACATTAGAAGTCCCACCTGACCTGGAGAATAATTCAGGGAATCCGGGGATGACACTTGGCGGCTCTTTCCCATTGTTCCAGTCATCCAGCATTTCCAGCATGCAGAGCCGTAGGATTCTATTTTCTTCGGTAGTTGCGGATTCAGGCGTGAGGACGGCTGAGATTGAGCTCTCCTCAGAGACGGGGACTGTTTGCGATGGAATTTCCGAAGACATTTCCACACTTCCTTTTGACCTGGTGAAGTAAGTGTGAGTACTGTTTCTGGTCCTAACAATAAGTAGTTGAACACCTCTCCTTGACCTCGTGAAGTATGAGTGCGAGGCCAGACTTTCACCAAACCAACCGTCTTTTCAAAAACCCTGAATATGCTCAATGACAAGTGCACGGTTAATTTGCAGCAAATAACGGATAGTTAATCTCACGTTGGGCATGATGCACCTATACAGTTAAGCGGATTGCTATATGTCTGCTACGAGAGCATGCGTCATTCCGGTGTTTTTCCTCTTATTTCCCCCTTTTTTTTTTCTTTTTTTTATTTACATATATTTTTTTTTTTATATTTTTTTTAGCAAAGGAAAATGCGATCGGATCCGATGAGGATTGCCTACGTATCACGATATTCACGTGAATCAGATCATTACGTAGTTCGAAAACACAAATGAGTGTGAAAGAAACAAATTCTTTATTATTGAAGCAGTCTATTACAAACTACATTTTGCAAAAGAAAAAGCAAACTTTGAAAATAAACCTAGACTCAAAAAATAGACTAAAAATCACCCTGATGGAAAAACAGGCGGAAGATGCTAAGATGCAGATTTGACCTATGAATGCATTATGGTTTTAAAAATTGGTTTCCGCGGGGCATCGTTCGGCCTCGCCGCGGTCCTAGGCGTGAGATCCCTCTCAAGTTGCTCTAGCTCGTGCATAGTCTGCTTGACATAAATCATTACTGCCGAGAGGAAGGTAACACTGGACATGTTCTCACATCGTAGACATCGTCTGGTGATGGCGTGGGCAATGGCTTTGATCCTATCTCTGGTTTGCTTCTTCTCTACAAGTAGGTGCTTTATCTGATCGCTGCATATCTTGAAGACTTGAACATCCTGTACGTGTTGATGCTTCAATCGCCGTACTTCCAACTTCATCTGGGCTATTGAGTCGTACCAGTATCTGCTCTCAATTTGGAAATCCTTTGCCTGACTAGCTGCTTTGATCTCAAGTGCTGCCATCTCTCTCTTTATTTTAGCAACAGTCTTCTCGTGGTCGCCTTCCAATTGATTCAAGTGTCTGCGATGCTTATCTGCTCTTGTATCCCACTGTGCTTTGAGCTCTGCTATGATGTTTTCAGATTTCTCCAAACCATCTCGCCATTCCCTGATTTCACCTTTTAGCCCTTTTATCAGCTGCTCGTCCGATCGACGCCTTGGTTGTCTATCTGCATCCAACCTTATTTGTTTGATCTGGGCTCTGAGCATTTCATTTTCTTGAATTAACATGTTCCGCTCTCCCAGATCGGTAGCAACTTGCACGTTGTGTTCATATTTCAAGTTTTCCACTTGTTGCTTTAACCTGCTGATTTCGGTGCAATAGCCTCTTTCTTTTGCTAACCAATCCCACTGCTTTTGTGATGATTCGGTAAAATTCCGGATGTGGGGTCTCTTAGCTGGCCTTTCATGCTCGAGTTCCCTTCTGTACCATGCAAGGTAACCTGGCGCCGTTTCTCCTTTGGCTTGATCCCGCACGCAAGTATCTGATTTCAAATATTGTCCCTCATTCCAGATTTGGCGAATCTTTGCTTCTGGGAACTGTCCGTTAGGACTTATCTCAACTGCTTGAGTGCTTAGATCTTCCTCATGAGGTACTGTCTGGCATCTTCCGAACTGTCTTAAAACTCGGCAGGGTGCGTAAGGTTGAATGCTTTTAAGCCCCATCAGCAAGAAATGAGTTTTAGCCGCTGACATATATAAAACCTCATCAACGGGCAACCATCCCAACTTCCATTGTATTTGGCTGGCAGTAAGAGCTTGAAAGAACGAGGTCCAAGTCAGGACTCCTTCGGGCAAACTGATCTCTTTGGCTCTCGCGTAAGATTCTTCTATGCGGGTCTTTTCCGGGGAACCATGGCTCAAAATCTCGGAATGATGGCAAAGGTGCTCGGTCAACCATATCTGCAGGAGCAAGTTACAACCTTCGAAGAAATTTCCCCCAGCTTTACAAGTTGTGAGAGCTCGAAAGATGTCAGATACCACCATTGGCGCGAGAGTGCTGCCACTTTGCGTGAGTAAAGTGCTGGCAACCCCAGATATCTTCAAATCAATGTTTCCATCTTTTCTCGGAAATACCAGAAGACCCAGAAACGTTATTATGAACGCCACCCGTCTGTGCTCGTCCCACTTCTGACGAACTCCTTTGCTGCACAGTTTGTTGATTGGATTATTGAATCCCCCCTCGTGACCGTATCTATCATATATGAAGCATGGAGTACAGAATCCGGCTGCTAGATCCGGGTTGTGGACCGTTCTAGGTATTTTCAATGAATCCAGGAACCGATGTACCGTGACGACTCTTGGGGCGACCAAGTATTTTTCCTTCAACGGGAGTTCAGTATTCCCGATGTATCCGGCCATTTCTTCCAAAGTTGGGGTGAGCTCAAAATCAGAGAAATGGAAAACATTGTGCGCCGGGTCCCAATAGGTAACCAAAGCTCTTATGATATCTCCCCGAGGCTGGACTTCCAACAGACCCACAAGACCTTTCAAATATTTCTTAACCTCATTTTGTCCTTCAACCCCTAGATCATTCCACCATAGCCGTAACTTGACAGGGATTTTGGTCATTATTGAAAAATATTCATTTTGCATCGTGCTCATCCTGCACATTTATTAAGGTGATTTTAACAAAATTGACTGACTCAAAAAATATATATATTTTTTTTTAGAGAGGATCAAGCCTTTCCCACGGCCTTTAAACACTTCGGAGACAAAGATTTTAAGGCTGTGCGGGTCTAAAAAACGCTAAACAAGACCCAAAGGTGGCTTGTTTATGCAAAGTCAGCCTTCCGGCGTCCCTTTCGGGAACATTTGGCTATTTATGATAAAACAATGTCACCTGACTTATTTACGACTCTATTAAAAATTTGACACATCTTTTATTTGTTTATTTACTGATTTTGGCTATTTAGAAAAATGGGGTTGAACCCGATGAGGGTTGCCTACGTATCTCACATCCGGTGAGAATCAAACCGGCGTAGTTCGGGCTATCGTAACATAGGGAAAAAAAATCGAATAAACCTAGAAATCAGGAATGCGTATTTTTTACATTTTTTTTTTTGAAAAGAGATAAAGATTAAAGAAACTATATATATTTTTTTATATATTATTATTATTTTTTTTTAAGAAAAATTTGGACTATTAGTCTGAATTCATAAAAGGGGTACTACGAAAGAAACAACTCATTTTTTTTTGAATTATGAATTTTCGATTTTTTTTTACTCTTAAAATAAATACCCTTTTTTTTTTATCTTTGAAAGTGATAAAAGAAAAATTTTTGTATATATTTTTTTTTAACAACTCTCAATAAACAAAACAGTTTTTTTTTTAGAAAAATTCCGGCGAGGTTTTGACACTACTTGGACATTGGTTCTATTTTCCAAAAATAAGTAATTATCTCCCCTGCGCTGCTATTTTCCCTTTTTTTTTAAGAACCGGTCGACATGCGGAACCGAAGCAGATAAATGCATAACACAGATAGGAATGCAGCATGATGGTCTTTCCATTTCAGGTTGCCTGTCCTAGACGGACCCAACCCCTGTGTTGAGTCCCCTAAGTCAAATGCCATATGATGCAAATAAGCGTTCCTACTAGGGATCCGGCATGAAGTTTCGTTATACTAGGTTTAAACCTTGGTATTTGCCCTAGACTGTGTACCCGAGCGGACAACTCGAGTCGAGGAGGGGGCTACGTACCGGGGACCCGCGAGATCGTCCGGCTTTGTAACTTGTCCGACCTCTTTCTTATTTCAAGTATTGACACTAACAGAATAGGGAGTCTCGACCAGCGAGCTTCTCCCCGGAGGTAAGAAAAGAAGGGTTTCGGCACAGTTTATATACAGTTCAGATAATATCAAAAGCGGTAAAAGACAAAATTTAGCACGTTATGCAAAAACATGTAATAAAGATCAGATAATAAAGTCAAATATAACAATTATTCTAAGCTCGAATTCTTGAACCCTGAACCAGTGGTTCTGGGTTCTGTCCCCAGCGGAGTCGCCAGAGCTGTCACACCTCCTTTTTGCGCGCCCGCCCCGAAGGGTTAAGATGCGCGGGGAGTTTTTCCAATTTAAGTGACAAATATTCGAAATGGGATTATTTATTTAATTCAGAGTCGCCACTTGGGAAAAGGTTTGGCTTTTGGTGTCCCAAGTCACCGGTTTATCTTGAATCCCAAATCGAGGAGATTTTCGACTTTTCCAAATGAAGTCTGCGAACCAGAAATTCTAAGCAAGGAATTCTGTTGACCCGAGGGAAGGTGTTAGGCACCCTCGAATCCCGTGGTTCTAGCACGGTCGCTTAAATTGTTATAATAGCTAAATATCTGATTTAAATACATGTTGTAACTTATGTGCTTTTATTAAGTTTTAAACGCTTTTATTATTATCATTTATTTTACAGAATTGCAACGTCGTGAAAATGCGTCTCGAACCACGTCACAATCAATGCACCCGTAATTGTCGACACATTTGGGCTTCGTTGAGATTTGGATTTGGGTCACATCAATGTGCACCCGAATTTAAGAATGTGATTTAATTAAACCGCGCCAACAGAACCTAACGCGTTATTATCTTTGTAGGAGGCCATGAAGTTTATTAAATGGCCTATCTTGAATTCTAAATAACTATCGTCAGTTGTTGAGGGCCCCGCAATTGTTTTTTTTTTTATTTGGCGAGGCTTGTCCTATTATTTTAGAAGGGTATCCTACAGTGACTACATTTCTATTATTTTTATTTCCAGAGATAGAAGAAAAGAAAGCGTGTGTGCTAATTGAAGTATATACTTCAGCTTAAACCAAACTCCTGTCAATTTTGATTGATTACTTTTAAGGTAAAAAGGACGTCATGCCTTTTACGAAAATGATTTGGTCGAATAACAGATTACATATGAGATAAGATGAAATGCAATACTTAATCCGAACATTTCTTAATTTGAACTTAACTGAACTTATTTGAACTGGGTTAAAGGATAACTGGCGAAGTAAAATGCTTTAATTTATCATATACAAGTTAGCGAAATACAACGTTTAATCCGAGCATTTCTTGTATTGAGCTTAACCAAACTTATATGGGCTAGTCTTAAAAAAAAACTAAATGAAACAGAAAATGGTATTGTGTAAAGTCGAAATATGCATACTTATACTAAACAGACAATTATCGAGCCTAAATACAAAAGGGTGAAACTCAGTCGGCTATCAGTATACTCTTTTGAACCATTGAAACATGAGCTAAATCAATTTCCACAAGGCCTGTTAATGTACTATGAATATTACAGCAAATGCTTGAACTTCTTCAACCTTTTTCATTTCATGCTTTCAGACTGTTCCAATTACATCAATATGGGATTTGAAATGTGTACCTGAAAATGCTGAAAGTGCAAAAGAGAAGGAGAAGAAGATAGGAATCAGCAGCAGCCAAAAGGCATAATTAACAGTAGCAGCAGGACAAAATGCAGCAGCAATAGCGAGCAAGATAGCAGCAACAATCAGAACAACACAACAGAAAGGATTCTGTTGCGAGATGGAACTAGAGTTGAAGGAGAACAACTCGATGAAACAGCACACAGTGCGATACTCCAGACAGTCCAATTCCGGAATATACCAATGCAGCAGAACACTAACAATAAATCTCGATTGAAGAAAGAACACTGCCTAACGTATTGACAATAAATGAACTTCAGACAAACAAGACCAAATTTCTGATTTCTTAGTCTGTTTTCTCTCTTTCTTGCTCTCTTTCTATTCTTGTCAATTCTCTCTTTTCTTTCTATCTTCACAGTGGGTGTGTGTTTTCTTTTCTGTGTATCTCTCAATGTCTCTCTGTGTATTATCCCCTTTGTCTATTATCCCAAAAAAATCCCTCACCTTCCACTGATGGCCTATCTATCTCTTAATGTGCCCCCCTTTTATAAGCCTCAACATCAAACCTTTTACAGCCTGTTAAATTAATCAGATACCCCTCCCATGTGCCCCTTTCTTTTCAGTTTCCACTCAGCTATTTAAGTATTAATCCCATGACATTCCCTTGGCAGGCTTTAACTTTTCATTTTATTATCTAAAAGCAAGTATGGGCAGTAGAATATATCTGACAGCTTATACTGTCAGATTGTTTAAAACTTAAAAGCTTCTTAATGCAAAAATAAAACAGGTTGTGCACAAGGCACGTGAGGTGCACCAATGCACATGCTGTGCACGAGTGCACATGCCTTCCAATTCAGAATTTAAACATAAACAATCCTTTTCACATTGACTGATCCAAATCAACAGCTATAAGTAAACAAAACTGGTTCTGAATTGATTTCAACAAATGTTCAACAGAAGCAAATCGATTTACTATGCTCAGACAGTTGAAATTAATTGACGACACATGTCGACTCGACTATATTAGTATTAACATACACAATCGTAGCCAAAAATCAGACATTTAAACAGTATTGATACATGGTTCGCATTATACTGGCTAAGCAGAAATACACTCGAGGAGTCAACTAGTCAGTCTAAACTCGAGAATCAGCTACTTGCACAAACAAATACATAATGCCTTATCAGAAAAGGAGGGGGGGGGGGAATTTAGACAAACAAACAGAGGTTCAGGCGAAGTGGTTGAAGCACAGTTGATAGAGGTCAAGGACATAAACAGAAAACGAACAGACCCTTACAACAATCAAACAAACCAAAAACAACTAAGAAAAGAAAGAAAACTCACCTTAAACCGCAAAAAGATCGAAACCTTAACTCGGACTTGGTCAGGCCTTTCTTAAGGCTGAATGGACTTTAAACGAAGTGTTTCTCAGACGAGAAACACTTTGATTAAAGTCCATTAGACCTTAATCTCTTCGGTTGAACCAGTGACGGAGGAACACCAAATTTCCAAAACTCAGATCTGGGATTCATGCCTCCCTGATCAGATTCGGACCAAACCAAGTATGGTTTGGTCACGAGGGGGGTCTGGGGAGTGTCTGGTATGAAACTGGGTTTAAACTGAGTAGATCGAGTTTTGACTCGAATCTTCAAATGAAGATTCGAGGACCTGGGGGGTGATTCGAACTAAACGGTTAACAGGTCTATGTTCAGGGTGGTGAGGGGGTTCTATGGTATTCATGGCGAGGTCATCGGCGTTCATGCCGCCGGGATTAATGGCGAGGGATAAGGGGGCGGCTAGGGTTTTGTGGGGAAGGAGGTGAAGACGGAAGCTGGGGTATTGGATAGGGGGGCAGGGTGTGGTATGAGGCTTATATATGGAATGGGGGGATTGATTTCAACCGTTGGATGAGACGAGATGGACGGCTTGGATCTGAAGGTTTAAACGAAACGTCGTCGTTTGGCTCAGTAGGGGTCAGAATTGGTTCGGGTAACGGGTCGGGTAGTGGGATTACGGGTGAAAGATCTGGACCGTTGGATCGGCTTGGTTTAAACGGTTGTGATGGGTTGGCATCGAAACGACGTAGTTTTGGTGTTAAGCTACGTCGTTTCATGGCCTGGGGGGTGGGCTGTTTGGACTGGTGGCTTGGGCTGTCCGTTTGGGCTGAGTTTGTTGGGCCAATTTTAACAAATTGGCCCAAGTCCGGAAGGGGTCTTTTCTTTCTTTTTTTTATTTCTTTTTCTTATTTATTTTAAAACAAAACTAAGCCAAAAATCAAATTAAAATTAAATACACACTCAAATACAATTATTTGCACACATACTAAAATATTTCAAAACAGGTAAGGTCAAACCAAATAAAATCACGGACGAAAATGCCTAATCACGATTTTCTATTTAACGACCGGATTACGGTTTGAATTATGCAGGACACATATTTTTTTTGAATTTTATTTTAATAAAGTAAATAAATAAAAATGGGCCAAAGTCATAAATAAATCAACAAAGTGCCGCACAAAAATCCGAAATTGTACAGCAGGGCCAATTATATTTGTTTTTATTTCTTTTTGGAGTGATTGTCGTGTGAAACAAAAATCACGTGCTCACAACAATTAATGGGGCAAGGGAATAAATGAAATTACAATAAGAATCCCGACAAGGGAACAATAGTTCAACAATCAAGTCCTGGCAAGGGAGTAACATCAACATCCCGTCTAGGGAGATAACATTAAAAGCAACAATATCCTGGCAAGGGAGATAATATAATGATTCTCTTCTCTCTTTTTCACTTTTACTTCACAACTCACTTCACAACTTTGAGCCAATGCTCTAAAAGGTTCAATTTCCACGTATACTTTCACATTTCATTGTACAACTTGAGCCAACGCTCCTCGATGTTCAAATGTCACAATTACTTCCACAAACTTTGCATAACAATAGAAATCATCATCAAAGCATGAATAATACAACGAAGCCATAATAATCACAATATAAGACTCGCGGGCATGCTTGACACCAACGTATAGATACTCGTCACCATGCCTAAATATCGTACTCGACAAATACCACATAGCAAATAGGACTCAACTCCTAATCCCTCAAGCTAAGGTTAGACCAAACACTTACCTCAATGCCACGAACACAATTCAAGTCTCTACTATTGCTTTACCTCTTGATTCCACCACCAATTTGCTCGTATCTGGCCATAAGTTACTTAATTACATCAATAAATGTTAAATGAATTAATTCTAATGCATGAAAATGAATTTTCTAAAGTTTTACCCAAAAAGTAAAAAATCGTCCCCGGGCCCACATGGCCAAAACCCGATGTTCGAACCAAAATCCGATTACCCATTCCCCTACGAATCCAAATATATAATTTAATTTGAAATCGGACCTCAAAATCGAGGTCCAAATCCCCAATTTTTGAAAAACCAAGGTTCTGCCGAAAACACCCAATTTCCCCCATGAAAATGATTGATTTTGAGTTGAAATCATGTGAAAAGATGTTAATGATTGAAGGAAACGAGTTAAAATTGACTTATAATCGATTTGTAAGAAATCATGTGAAAAGATGTTAATGATTGAAGGAAACGAGTTAAAATTGACTTACAATCGATTTGGAAGAAGAGTTGTCTTTGTAAAATCGCCCAAGAGTGTTTTGGTTTTGAAAGAGTGTGAAAAATGAGAGATTTTCGGCTAAGTTATAAAATTGAAGGTTGCAGATATCGCAATTGCGAAACCAGATTTCTGCTAAGTTCGCATTTGCAAAGCAGTTTTCGCATTTGCGAAGTGGGAATTGTGAACACTGTGCCGCATTTGCGACGTCTGGCTAAAAAGTGGGGGATCACATTTGTGATCAATCCCTCCCATTTGCGAGGTAAGCTGGCCTAGGCTATTGTTCGCATTTGCAACATTGCTTTCGCATTTGCGAGTCAATGCGAAGCCTGCAGGCCTGCAATGCAACAGCTGAAATTCTGCAATTCCTCAAGTCCAAAATCCACCCGTGGCCTATCTAAAACTCATCCGAGCCCTCGGGGCTCCAAACCAAACATGCACACTAACCTAAAAATATCATACGGACTCGCTCGTGCATTCAAATCACTAAAATAACATCAACAACTATGAATTTAGCATCAAAATCATGAAATTTCTTAAGAACTATGCACACTAAACTATGAATTCACAAAATGGCTTTCTGGCTACGCGCCCAAACTGCGCACGCAAAATTGAGGTGATGCCGAAAGAGATTTTTGAGGCCTCGGAATGCAGAATAAAAGTAAAAGATAATAAACAAAGAAGAAAAAAATATAAGAAAATTCAGGGACTTGAGAAATGTATATTTTTAACCGCTCTCAAATTAATAGTTCCACAAAATATTATTATATATATGTGTGTGTGTGTGTGTGTGTGTCTGTGTGCGTGTACTTTTTGGCTAGCGAATGCAATTCCTTTCAACCGATGGGCGAATAGTTAACTCAAATAGCCGCTCACCTAATCACGTAAAAATTGCATGGAGCAGCCACTTTTTAAAGTGGTATTTACTTTTTATCTAGCGTTTTTAATGTTGAGAAAAAGTAGCCACTAATCTATTAAAATTAATATGAGAAGACAGTATTGTTGAAGTTTGGCAAAATGCCAAAGTCCCACATTGGTTGGGAGTTAAGTTTGGGGGGATTTTTCCCCTATAAAAGAAGGCCTAATGTTTAGGATTGAAACACACCTCTCATTTGCCTTCTCATCTGTTTAAGGCATTTGTATCTTCTCTCTTTAGTATTATTTCACTTGTATTTTTGGAGTGAAATAAAATATTGGTTGTGTCCGAGGAGTCGGCAAAATTAGCCGAACCTCGTAAATTCTGGTGTTCCCCTTTATTGTTGCTTTATTGTCTTATTTATTATTTGGTGGCTGTCATAATTTTTGGTATAGTAGTTGTGACTTATTCACACTATATACATTTGGCTTCCGCAACAATTGGTATCAGAGCCAAGGTACTGTCTAAGTATGCTCTGTGGTTGCAGCATAGTCTGATCTTCCACATCAGAAAAGATTTATCTTGGTAACTGAGTCAAGGTTCTGTCTGAGTATGCTCTGTGGTTGCAGCTTAGTCTGATCTTCCACACCAGAAAGGAAATAATCTTGATTTGTGTCGTCAGCTATTAAATAATATTTGTGTCAAAGATGGGAGAAAATAAACAAGAAGAATCTACATCAAGTGTCAACAATACGTCATCATTGGCATCTTCGCTTATGACAAGAATTGTGTCAAATGCGAAATTTGCGGTCGAAATATTTGACGGATCCGGACATTTTGGGATGTGGCAAGGCGAGGTTCTAGATGTCCTTTTTCAACAAGGGCTAGATCTGGCCATTGAAGAAAAGAAACCAGATGTTATTGGAGAAGAAGATTGGATAATTATCAACCGTGTTGTTTGCGGTACCATTCGATCCTACCTTGCTAGAAAGCAGAAATATCCATACACAAAGGAAACTTCTGCAAGTAAATTATGGAAAGCACTGGAGGATAAATTTTTGAAGAAAAACAGTCAAAATAAATTGTACATGAAGAAGAGACTGTTTCAACTTCACCTATGTTCCTGGTACCACGATGAATGAACATATCACCAGTTTCAATAAGTTGGTTACAGATTTGCAAAATATGGATACAACTTATGATGATGGTGACTTGGCCTTGATGTTGTTGGCGTCACTTCCTGATGAGTACGAGCACCTTGAAACTACTCTACTCCATGGAAATGACGAAGTTTCTCTCAGAGAAGTTTGTTCGGCTTTGTACAGCTATGAACAAAGAAAGTGAGAAAAACAGAAGGGCGGAGAAGGAGAAGCACTATTTGTGAGGGGTCGTCCTCAAAATCAAACGAGGACAAAGAAGGGAAGATCCAAGTCAAGATCCAGACCCAGCAAAGATGAATGTGCCTTTTGTCGAGAAAAAGGGCACTGGAAGAAAGACTGTCCGAAGTTGAAGAATAAGGCCAAACATAACAATGGAAAGGCCATTATGGATTCAAATGTAGCTAATTGTGATGATTCAGACTTCTCATTAGTTACAACAGAGTCATCAACATCATCAGACATATGGTTGATGGACTCGGCTTGTAGCTATCATATGTGTCCCAACAGGGACTGGTTCGTGGAATTTCAAGAAGGAGAATATGTAGTCGTCCACACAGCGGATAACAGCCCTCTTATCTCATATGGCATTGGTTCAATACGATTAAGGAACCATGATGGAATGATCAGAACATTGATAGATGTTCGATATGTACCGGATTTGAAGAAGAATCTCATCTCTGTGGGAGCCCTAGAATCAAAAGGGTTCAAAATCATTGCAGAAAATGGAGTGATGAGAGTATGCTCCGGTGCACTAGTGGTAATGAAGGCTAATCGGAAGAATAATAATATGTACCGCTATCATGGCAGTACAGTTATTGGGACAGCGACAGTAACATCCAGTGACGACAAAGAGGCAGAAGCAACCAAGCTATGGCACATGCGCTTGGGACATGCTGGAGGAAAATCCTTGAAAACTCTATCAGATCAAGGATTGTTAAAAGGAGTAAAGGCTTGCAACTTGGAGTTTTGTGAGCATTGTGTTAAAGGGAAACAGACAAGGGTTAAATTTGGTACAGCAATCCATAATACTAAAGGCATTTTGGATTATGTACACTCTGATGTTTGGGGTCCTTCCAAAACACCTTCATTGGGTGGGAAGCACTATTTTGTAACCTTTGTTGATGATTTTTCCCGAAGAGTATGGGTGTATACAATGAAGAGCAAAGATGAAGTGTTGGGAATTTTTCTCAAATGGAAGACGATGGTGGAGAATCAGACAGGCAGGAGAATCAAGTGTATTCGCACAGACAATGGAGGTGAATACAAAAATGATCATTTCAATAAGGTCTGTGAAAATGATGGCATCGTCCGACACTTCACTGTTAGACATACACCACAACAGAATGGAGTGGCAGAACGTATGAACTGGACCTTGTTGGAGAAGGTACGGTGTATGTTGTCCAATGCTGGCTTGGGCAAAGAATTTTGGGCTGAGGCAATTACATATGCATGCCACCTCATTAATCGTCTACCATCTGCTGCTATTGATGGCAAGACACCATTAGAAAAATGGTACAGAAAACCTGCTGTAGATTATAACTCTTTGCACGTGTTTGGCTCAACTGCATATTATCATGTGACGGAGTCAAAATTGGATTCAAGGGCAAAGAAGGCTATTTTTATGGGAATTACTTCTGGAGTCAAAGGATATCGCTTATGGTGTCCTATGACAAAGAAAGTAATATTCAGCAGAGATGTTACCTTTGATGAATTTGCTATGGTAAATAAGGTAACAGAAGATACCAAACAAAATGAAGGTGCTTCTAAGCAGGTGGAGTTTGAGGGAAAATTTATTTTTCCTACACAAGAAGCAGAGGAGGAAACAAATGAAGATTACCCTCTGGAAGGAGAGCCAGTAGAGGAGATTCCAACTCAGGAATCTCAACAACAACTTGAATCAATAGCAACCAGCAGGCCAAAAAGAACAATAACGAAACCTGTTCGTCTCATAGAGACGGTTGCTTGTGCAACCTCAATTGTAGCTGATGATGTTCCTACTACTTATAAAGACGCTGTTCAAAGTTCAGAAGAAGATAAGTGGAGGATTGCCATGAATGATGAAATACAGTCCCTTCATCAGAATCATACATGGAGATTGTCCAATCTCCCGAAGGGAAAGAAAGCAATTGGGTGCAAATGGGTATTTGCAAAGAAGGAAGGATTTCCTAACCAAGTAGATGTTCGCTACAAAGCAAGATTGGTGGCCAAAGGATATGCTCAAAAGGAGGGAATTGATTACAATGAAGTGTTTTCTCCAGTTGTAAAACATTCCTCTATTAGAATTATGTTGGCTTTGGTAGCACAATTGGATTTGGAACTAGTTCAGATGGATGTAAAAACTGCGTTTTTACATGGAAACTTGGAGGAGGAAATCTACATGACTCAGCCAGAAGGATTCAAAGTTGCTGGAAAAGAAAATATGGTGTGCAAACTTGAAAAATCGTTGTACGGATTGAAACAATCTTCTAGACAATGGTACAAGCGATTTGACGAGTTTATGTTGCGGCAAGGGTACAAGAGAAGCAAATACGATCATTGTGTGTATTTGCACAAGCTTAAAGATGGTTCCTTTGTATATCTTCTCCTATATGTTGATGATATGTTGATAGCTTCCAAGAATTCGGAAGAAATTGATAAGTTGAAGATTCAACTGAAGAAGGAGTTCGAGATGAAGGATTTGGGTGAGGCAAAGAAAATTCTTGGCATGGAGATAATTAGAGATAGACGTTCAAAGAAACTCTGTTTATCTCAAAAGGAATATTTGAAGAGAGTACTTCAACGTTTTGGCATAGATGACAAGACTAAGCCAGTTAGTACTCCACTTGCTTCCCATTTTAAGCTAAGTACTACTATGTCGCCAATGGATGAAGCTGAACGAGAGTATATGTCAAAGGTACCATACGCAAATGCTGTTGGTAGCTTGATGTATGCAATGGTTTGCACAAGGCCTGACATTTCACAAGCTGTTGGAATTATTAGCAGATATATGCACAATTCAGGGAAGGAGCATTGGCAAGCTGTGAAGTGGATTCTACGGTATATTCATAATACTGTAGATGTCAGGTTAGTTTTTGAGCAGGAAGACAATCAGTTTGTAGTTGGATATTGTGACTCAGATTTTGCGGGTGATATGGACAAACGAAGATCAACTACTGGTTATGTATTTACTTTTGCAAAGGCACCAGTTAGTTGGAAGTCTACTTTGCAGTCAACAGTTGCTTTGTCTACAACAGAGGCAGAGTACATGGCTATTACAGATGCTGTGAAAGAGGCAATTTGGCTTCAAGAATTGCTAAAGGAGCTTGGTGTTGAACAAAAAGGTATCACAATTTTTTGTGATAGTCAAAGTGTTATTCAATTAGCGAAGAACCAAGTTTATCATGCAAGGACGAAGCACATTGATGTTCGGTATCATTTCGTACGAGAAATCATAGAAGAAGGTGGAGTCACGGTGAAGAAAATTCATACTACAGAGAATCCTGCTGATATGCTGACAAAGGTGGTGACTGCGGTCAAGTTTCAACATTGTTTGGATTTGATCAACATTGTTGAACACTGAAGATTGAAGATGAAGACACAACCAAAATTTGTTATTGAGAGAGAATTGAAAATGTGGAATTTTGCCAAGGTGGAGATTTGTTGAAGTTTTGGCAAAATGCCAAAGTCCCACATTGGTTGGGAGTTAAGTTTGGGGGGGATTTTTCCCCTATAAAAGAAGGCCTAATATTTAGGATTGAAACGCACCTCTCATTTGCCTTCTCATCTGTTTAAGGCATTTGTATCTTCTCTCTTTAGTATTATTTCACTTGTATTTTTGGAGTGAAATAAAATATTGATTGTGTCCGAGGAGTAGGCAAAATTAGTCGAACCTCGTAAATTCTGGTGTTCCCTTTATTGTTGCTTTATTGTCTTATTTATTATTTGGTGGCTATCATAATTTTTGGTATAGTAGTTGTGACTTATTCACACTATATACATTTCCGCAACAAGTATTACCCTTTCTTCTATCTCTTTTCCTTCCCAAACCCTCTAGCAAAAATTCAAAACCCTTTCTCCCGATCAAACTTTCCCAAACTCCTCTCCTCTTATTACCAAGAGAACGATAGGCACCTCAACATCAACATACTACTTGCAAGGTAAAATGGCAAAATTGAATTTTTCACAATCTGTGGACTGGAAATTCGATATAGTTATATCATAAATAATTTGTCCTACAAAAAGATTAAAGATAGCTAGCCTCTTTCCCGTGAACACATTATTCGCATTTATAGGTTCAACAAAATCAATCTATCTAAATCAGGCAGATTTCAACTTGGCAGATGTGCACGCCAAATGTGAGAGGGTTCTGTGTCCGACGAATAGTAAGAAGATCCCCAAGAATCCAAGCGTTCTGAGTGTGTGGAACAGATTCCACTGCAAGCAGATAGGCAAACAAATATGTTGAATTAGCACGCAAGACTATGTCTTTGTTTAAAAGTTAAGGACACTTGGTCCTGAACTTAGAATTACAAGTTCAAAAGTTAAAGGACACTTAGTTCTGAACTTAGACTAACAAGCTCAAAAGTTAAGGACAATATGTCCCGGACTTAGGTTAAGAAGCCCAAAAGTTAAGACAATAGGTCCTGAACTTAGACTAACAAGCTCAAAAGTTAAGGACAATAGGTTCTGAACTTACACTAACAAACTCAAAAGTTAAGGACACTTGGTCCTGAACTTACAGTTACAAGTTTAAAAGTTAAAAGACACTTGGTCATGAACTTAGACTAACAAGTTCAAAAGTTAGGAATAATAGGTCCTGAACTTAAACTTACTAGTTCAAAAGTTAAAGACAAGTAGTTCTTAACTTAGAGTTACAAGCACATAACTTAAGGACAGGTAGTCCTGAACTTCGAGTTTCAAGTTCAAAAGTTAAGGACATGTAGTCCTGAACTTAGAGTTGCAAGTTCAAAAGTTAAGGACACTTGGTCCTGAACTTTTATGAGCAGAAGGGTGTTTTCGTCTGGGCAGGTAAAGTTTATTAAAGCAGTGCCTAAAGACTAACGATATTTTAAACAGTGGCTTAAAAGTAAATACATGTGTTATTAGTGGCTAACCATGCACTTCCCCTAATAGTGTTCTAACAAAATGGTATGGGTAAATGATTCCGGAGGTTTAGCAATTATGTATAATCAGTGTATTATTTATGTATACTGGCTATTTGCGTTAAACTCCAGAACTCTTTTCGGGAGGCATCATCTTCCTCAGTCCTCACGCTGAAGTTGAATTTAGAGTTTGGCGTTGGAACGGCAAAAAATGGGTGCCGCGCTGAACGTTGAATTAGAATAATCCTTATGAACTGGTACTTATTTGATTCTTTTGTGTTTGCTGAATTGTATGTGAAAAAAATGTGACCTCGGCGAAGGGCGAGAACAAACTTCCCAAACTTGAAAAAAGCAAGAAGAAATTAATGTATATGTTTGTGAAATATATTACGATAATTACAGTGATTGCAAATACTTCTTTGGCGGATAATATCTGGACAACATAAGTAAGGTCGTAGTATTTGATTCGGTGAAACAGTAGGTATGCATTTGTTCCGATGATTGTATGGTCACTGTGACAAATTTATTGCTGATTCATAGCTTAGTTCTGTAAGTTACTCCTTGATATTTGATTAAGAATTCTGAAATTTCTGAACTTGTTCAGATTTTGATGAGGCTGTGAAATTGGCACGCTGTTGAAATTATGGCCTGGTCTTTAAACAGAATGAATGGTTGTCCGTATTTATAGGACATGCATCTTATGCTTGGGTGTTTTCAGTCGTAGCTGTGATGTCTTGGGGCCCTTTTAATACTGATCGCTTTTGTTAAAATAAAGTAAAGCCGCTTGCTTTATATTTGTTGTCAATCTTGCACCATTAGTCGTTTTTGCATTATGTATTCTGAGTGCATTGCTCGAAAGGAGTCCCTGAGGTCGAGTTCCTGTTGGATTTTTGGTTGTGGTAATCATCAATTTGCTGCTGCTATACTCTTGTTAATTATCATAATCATCTAACTTATTTAACTTTTGTTTTTCAATCCAAACTGTCTTTAGGTTCTGGTTTAATATACGAGGGATATCCAGCGTACTATCGTGCATTTCATGAGTCAAGTATGTATTCTGTTAATTGGCATTACTTGATTGATGCTCTACTTCTTGTATCAGCGTGCAGCTTTCTTGTGTAAGAGTTTCTAGTTTGTTTATTTAATCTTGTGCATATGTCCTTTTGGTGCTTTCTCATTTTGGAATTCCTGACAATTGTTGAGGCTTAACTTTGAAAGTGGATTGTCAATATCTTCATTTCCAGTTTGATGAGTTGCAATTTCAATTTCAAGTGCCATGAGATGGCTAAAGATGTTATGCTTGAGATAAGCTGTTTTTTTTAATTATCCATCAATGATTTCGTTCTCGTGCTTAATTTTTGTTAGCATAGATTTCTGTATTCAAGGTAATACGGTTGTTGCTTCATCGATTTCTATTTGGAAGATAATTTTGTATACCAGTTAGTTGAATTAGCGTTGCACCGTAACCGAGTGAGATTTAGTGGATGCTAATTCTGTCATAGCTTGCTCATACTGCTGCACCTAAAGTGGTGAAGTATCTGATTGTAGATTTGTTGTCCGAATTTTTCCTTTGAGCATTCATAGGAAGAAACATGAGGAAAATAGTGAGGCAGTACTATATTTGCTTTGTCTCCCATATATTTGGGATACACCTTTTTTCCCTCACTTTCTGGTGAAAAAACGAAAATTAGAGAGGGCTTAGAGATAGTAGAGAATCATAGCGCTCTTACTTTCTGTCAACATTTTAGGAGAATACCAATTAAGCTCCATGAAAATATGATTGTATCTGAATTGAAAACTAATACAATACTATATGATTAGCATTTGGAGATTCGACTTGAAAAGTTATTTTAGTACTATGCCTTTTATGGTTATCAAGTGGATAATCAATATGAATCCAGTACTAGTGCTAGTAACTAATAGTATATCTTTTCTGGTTTCTTTCAGAAGATTGTCAAGTTTTCAACTTGCATTTATAGAGTCGGTCAACCTTGTACTGCCTTTAAATCTCTTTTCCCTTATATTTTCTTCTATGCATTACTTTGAATGTTGTGCTAGCGAGGATACACGCCAGAGTTTCTACTTGTACTGTTGAAACTTCGATGTATAACCTGTGTTTTCTTTTCTGTTTACCTACGCTTTGATTCTTTTTTACCAATCTCTTGCATGTCTCAGAATCATCTCCTTTTGCTCTCATGATTAGCTAGTCTTTGTATCAATGTAAAAGATAACTATCTGGTAACTTCTAAACACACATTGTGTTGATGGAGTTTACTATGGGAAGGGACTTCCATAAAAATGATCTGTCGCTCGGTCTTCTTCAGAAGTATAATTTCTGAATATTTTGGGACTAAGGGGGTTGTATCGAGGGTCTACGAAACAGCCTCTCTACCTTCAGGTAGGAGTAAGGTCTGCATACATACTACCTTCCCTACGTCCCACTTATGGGATTAGATTGGATTTGTTGTTGTTGTTGGGGTTATATCGATTTGAAAGCACACAATCTGTAACGTAAAAAAAAGATCAAAAGCTACATATAATGGTCTACTTGGATCTCATTTCTTCATCATAAACAAAAGTGCAAGGCAGCATGTTTGCTCTTTCCTGGGAATATGGTGCCTTTAAAATGCCTCGTTGTCCTTTCTCAAAGTCCCCATAACACTCTGTAGAAAACTTTAAGTTGAGTTTTGATAATAGGCTATATAGCTGTTATTTACACCATAATTGCTCATGCTTTGTTGTTGTTTTATAATGTAAGTTGCCAATAAAATGTTTTAATTAATGCTATTTGGTTTCGCAGGGAATATAAGATGCGAGGAAGCAACATGAAGTGTTTAGAGACAATAACGTGAAGAAAACACCCACTCAAGAAGTACCCAAACACAAAAGAGCAAAAAGAGAAGGAACGCGGAGACAAAAAGGCCCAGCATAACCGCGGTCCGCGCCGCGGTTGGAGTCAGTGTCCTCCGCGGTCAGCGCCGCAGGTTCACAGTCCAAAATGTTAAGGGGCCAAAGTGTCAATTCGGGAAAACTTTTGTAAAACCCTTATAAGATGTAGGAAACTCGCCCAAGAGAAGGGAGAGCTTATTTTGAGATTATTTTGGCAAGAAGAACAAGTGTGAGAGATCACCCAAAACATCATAGTTCTTATTCTCTTCTATTTTTCTTGTAATTTTCCATTATGAATATTTTCGTAGTTTATTCTTACGTTGTCATGAGTAGCTAAATACATTAATCTAAGATTTTGGTGAAACCCGTTGGGGATGACTTGGTTGTTATATTAATATAGTTTGAATTGGTTGTTAATCTCTATTTGTTCATCTACGTTTTGATTGTGGTTAGTTGAAAGGGCCCTCAATTATCCGTTCCTATTTATTATGTATCTTCTTGAGAGAGAGTGCATATTTAGATAGTTGTTTGAACAACATCACTCCCGGAGTATAGACGAGAGTCATAACTGAGGGTTTAGAGATTGGATTAGAGATAACGATATCTCGGGTGCAATCTAAAAGAACGGTAATGTGAATCTAGCTAGCGTAGCTTGAGAGAGTGCGTCTAGTAAATTATCATAATTGCGTGAGAGAGATTTATGATAGCCGGAGAGTTCTTGATTGATAGAGACAACTAAGGCATCGCTATAAGAAACGTACAACCAAGGAAATCACCAACGGGGGAAACCATTACCTTAGACCTTAGTCCAACTGTTTACACATCAAGCATAGTTAATTTTTAGCTGTTAATTATTTTCAGACTTGAGTTGTTAGAAATATCATCAATTGTGAATTACAAAGTTTGGGGAAAATTGATTCTGTGAATTTAGTAAATCAGTCAAAAGTAATTGATAGGTTAATTCTCTGTGGTTCGACTCTGGACAGAATTACTCGGATTATATTTGCTACGTCCGCGTATGTCTTTGTATAAGACATAGTTTGGCGTTATCAAGTTTGTCACATAGTTGTATATTAAAGCCATATAAAACACTTCAACAATCCAAACATATTTAATGTAACATGGAATATCACAAGCCATTTCCTACAAAATCTAGTAATTATGAAAAGTGCACCAATGTCTTCCCTCTCGTAACTCCTGCACCCAAGAGACGAAAGGATACAACACCAACAACACACCAAGAAAAATCTCACTAGTGGGGTCTGAAGAGAGTAGAATGTACGCAGACCTTAACCCTACTCCAGAAGGGTAGAGAGGCTGTTTTCGGAAGACACTCGGCTCAACAGAAGAGACTCCAAAGAAGAAAGGATAAATAAGAGAAATGATAAATTAAACAAATTTAGTAACATAGGCATGGGAAACCTTAGGAGTTGACAACTATCTAAACTATCATCCAAATTTTAGTGGTCCAATTTTTTCCTTTTCCAAAACTGACTAATCTTGGTATTTGAGGTAATTTTGCAGGTAAGTTAGCCATCAATTTGGGTGCCACAATGTGAAGTTAGTGTCCCTAAAAGCAGAGTAGGACATGTCACCTACTAGGCATTGAATTGAAATTTTGTTCCATTATCCCAACATACTCACATTTTTGTTCATGCGCTTGTTTACAATTGTAAGTTCTGATATACATCATTTATGTTAAGGAAACAGTTTGCCATCTTCTGCTGTCTACCCTTGAGCAGTTCCAAGCTGCAGTTTGGGTTTTTGTGCTATATGAGAGAACCATCTTCTCTGTTTAGGGTCTATCCATAGAAACTTCCTTTGCTTTTAGCATGTAGTAGTATTGTAGTATAACATTCTCATGTGCACAATTTTGTTATGTGAAGTTACTTGACATTGATCATAAGGTCTAAGTTGCTTGGACACGGGTGCGGATCTAGAACTCGGATCTTTCGAGATGTAAATTTTAAGATTCGGAGATACGGATCCTAGTACAGATACGGGTGCGGGGATCTGACTATGAAATTATCGCTAAATTATGAAATTTTTTGTGAAATACTGAGAAGTTTTATTGTGTGCCTCACACAACTGACATTAGTTGTGTGATGCTCCTTTTTGTCTCGCAAATTTGTGAACCTCAATCATACACTTCTGGGTCCACAAAATTGTGAGACAAAAAAGATGTTTCATACAACTAGTGTCAATTGTATGAGACACAAAATAAAATTTTCCCCTAGATAAGATGTGCTATTTTCTTCAAATTTGCCCTAATTTTAATTCTGATTTTGGGAATCAAAATGTATGTGGTCTCGAATTTTTCTGTCCGCCATGGTCAAAGTACCCAAAATTATTTGACTAAATCTGGGAGTTGGTACCATAAGCTAAATTGCTCTGTTGGTATTTTCCATAATTCTCTTTGATATTGTCCTCCAACTAGACTCACTATTTCTGTTAGCATAAGTAATTTCAGCAGTTGTACTTGAATCCATTGATAGTTCCTTACATCTGGAAGTTTAAAGAAATGTTACCACTTTGGGCTAGGCAGAAATCTTTTTCATTATTATATTAATTTTTTTATAACTATGGTGTCGGGCCAATTTGTGCGCACATCAACTATCTTAGGGTACTTATTATCTCCCGTCAACACAAATACCAAGTAACTCTATCTACCGAAGCTTGGACAGATGGTAAAAATCACCTACTAGTATTTTTCCTCCGCTGGGATAACTAACTTCAGCATTTTGTACTTAAATTCATCGATTGATTGATAGTTCCTTCCATCTGGAAGCTAAAAAAAATATTAGAGATTTTAACTCCCTTTTTTTAAATTTTCTTGTAGTTATATATAGCCTCCCACTTTCAAGTTTTATGCCCAAAAACTTCTAAATTTGGAGTCATGTCCAGTTGATATGGTTGATTGAGAGAATCTGGATACTGTATTCCGGATGTTAGGTTAGAAGTAACTGTCAGTTTTTGTAGTGTAGCACATGATTTAATAAAGTCAGTGAGACAGGTTAGTTAAGTGATACTTTAGCATTAGAGATCTGGAATACAAGAGTGGGAACATGGGTTATTAATGATAATGTTTTATTAGCTGGTTAAATGCAGTCTCATAATGTCATTAATACCCTCCCCTTCTCTCTTTTTTTCTCCTAGATTGTAAATGTAATATTTATTCATTTTAAATATCATTGTCTACAATAAAGGCCCAAAAAATAAAAATATGACTTATGGTACAGCGAAGAACAGGGTGGCTAGGCACATGGGGGGTTTAGATAGGGACATAAAAGGCCACATGTGGCCCTGTCTTAAGGCCAAGATATTAAAACTTGGTTGATTTACGCATATGCGCCGTATCCTTAGGTTATGACTTGCACTTGTGGTTGTGGGGGTGGGTTCTGCTGCTGGATGAGGCTTGTGATCCATTGTTTGGTTGCTAGGGTGCATCACCATAACACCTTCGACCCCTATTTCGTCTTTCACTTACAGATAAATTCAGCATTTAGAATCATGGGTCCGAGATCGCGATCGCGATCGCAAGTTAATGGTATACAATAAGAACTGAGTTCACATCCAAAAAATTATAGTCATTTAGTAGATTTCTTAATAATATATAAGGTCTCAGCAAAAGCTACTGGGTTTACGCGAAATGGTGACTTATTAGCTAGGTTCTCCCTCGAGTCTAGAATGTTGATTGGTGGAATCCAAAGATACTCTTAACATGGTGTGACCAAGCCCGCACGATTTTTCTTAAAAGGCCTTACACCATTAAAAGGTCCCTACACCTTATATATAAGCTCCCAATCTTTTCAGCTACCAATGTTGAACTTTGTTCGCACACCCAACAATCTCTCCCTCGAACTAAGTTCCATGTGGCTCACTGCCACGAGAAGCCTGCAAAAAAATTCTTCATGTGTGCGCACCGCCCCGCACCATCACTTTGCCATCGTGGCCCACTACCACGATCCACGGGTCAATTTCCGTGATTACTGTGTGTCACCCACATTGTTATAGTATTATGGCAACTAAAGCCCGCAATTTATCCCTACACTTTATATGTAGACTCCCAATCTTTTTAGCTACCGAACTTCGTTCGTGCACCCAACAATCTCCCCCTCGAACTAAGTTCCACGTGGCTCACTACCACGATCCACGATCCACGGGTCAATTTCCGAGATTAATGTGTGCCACCCACATTGTTATAATATTATGGCAACTGAAGCTCGCAACTAGTTATTGGGCTAAAATTGCCCAAAGATACTCTTAACATAGTGTGATATTGTCCGTTTTAGGTCAAGCCCGCATGGTTTTCTCCAAAAGACTTCATATCATTAAGAGATCCCTACATCTTATATGTATACTCTCAATCTTTTCAGCTACCAATAAGGAACATTGTTCGCACGCCCAACAAAAAACTAGTTCATGAGGTGAAGACTGTCAAAACTGTATAAGGAGATACATTCCCTCAACCAATATAGGACAATTAATACCCCCTTATGTCGAGAGTTACATGTGAAGCGTGAACAACATAAGAGGAAGGTTCAACATTAGAAGTATGGATAATATAACATGAGCGAGCAACACCATACAAACCAAGAATATGAACGGGTCAGGCTGTGATATTCAGTTAATTGGATAAAAACTGCCCCTCATTTAATTTTCTCAATGCTCCCATCAAGCTGTGCCAATGGCTTGATATCCAGGATTTCTGTTATGGGTGTCACCATCAAGCTTTTGGGTTACTGTATATGAGCCAATTTCCTAGTGCAAAATGTGACAATGTCTTTTAATACTTTAATTTATTCATGCACTTTTTTGGGTATTATTAACCTTAATGCTCAGATCACTAACATAGTGAAATTAGTGTGGAAGTCAAACCTGGACTAAATCTGGATCTGATGCAATTACATAATGGAGTGTTTAAGAAATCAAGGAATCCACACAATAGATCTATGAAAAATAATTAGACTCAGTGTCTTAAAATTAATTAGAGTGTGATTTAAGGTCTAACAGTCAACTTTGTTTTTAAGATGCAAGATGCATGAGGTATTTTATGTAGAATATGCTAAACTTACTAGGGTTTTAATATGATTATTTATTAGACAGGTGGATCAAATATTGGATACATGGTCACCACATCTAATAATGGAAGGTACAAGTGAAAGGAAAACGGGTTAACGTGGGTTGTATGGACTATGGACCTACCAAAAAAAAAACATATGGTAGACACAAATCGTATAATTGAGTCGAAATTGAAGAAATCTAATAAACAACTTGTTATTCAAGATTGTCTTCTCTACGTAAGCAATCAACAGATATGAACAACATCTACACTCCTTCATGTGAAAACCCAGAATACCCTGATCAGGAAATGCTCCTTAGCTTGTCTTTCCTAGCAAGTTGCTTCATTTGGTGAGTCCCACCTTAATCTATTTATTTTTTTCCCTTGAATGATGGATAAAATTTTATGCTAAGCACTAAGCTCTTGTTATGCGCGGGGTCCAGGGAAGGGTAGAATCACAAGGGTCCGTTGAATGCAGTCTTGCCCTACCCTACATTTCTGCAAGAGGCTGTTTCCGCGGATGAAAGTTCATACTAATTCATAATTTTGAAATTAGGGGGAAAGTTACATGGACAGAGTTATATTTAATTTTGTTGGCATAGTCTTTCAGTTAGGGACATTTTCTAGGAAGTAGGGATGTACATAGGTTGGGCTGATTCGGATTTTACAATTATCAAACCAAATCAATTGCGTCGGGTTATTAAATTTAAAGACCAAATTAACCAAACAAATAAAACTCGGGTTTTTTACTCTCGGTTTTTCTTGGGTTTTCTCGGGTTTTCGGGTTATTTGGGGTTTTTTCCCGATAAAATCTTCGTAGAACAAAACATATAAACTGTGCTCAAAATATTTCTTTAGTCCTAGTAAGATACAACTATATAAAGTATTTTCCAAGAAAATAATACAAAATATGAGATATGTCATGGCATTATCCTAAAATATTCAACAATTAAGACAATAAAATTATGTAATATAAATATTGCTAATTAAAAAGTCATAATAAAAATAAACATAATCTAAATGTACTAAGTCATGCTAAAATAAGTAGACTAATAAGGGAGTATTAATTACATGACTAAATGCTAAAGAAAAAACAAAAATAGGTTATGCATTTTTATCTAAATTATTGCAAAATAAAAAATAGATATTCAATACATTCCCGTTCATAATATTGAATTGCATATCTTTTATTAGCATTAGTATTGATTTGATTTTGGGTTGGACTTTTGTTAGCATTATTTAATTTACTAATGTTAATGTTATAAAACTTAATTAGAACATTCAAAAGTTCTAAGTCCAACCTTGAAATAATACCTCAAAAGATAAAATTATGAAATCTTTTAAGAAATATTTATAAATTATATTACAATAAATATATTTATATATTAAATATATCTAAACTTTCTATATATGTAATGTCGGGTTGGTTTGATTTCGGTTTGACTTTCTTTAGTTAAAACCAAACCAAACCAATTTTGGTCGATTTTTTTTTCCAACACCAAACCAAATCAAACCAAACTATAGTCGAATTTTTTTTTTCCGGTTTGACTCAGATTATCGGGTTGGTACGGTTTGTCGATTTCTTTTGTACACCCCGCTAGGAAGTATCATGTTCAACAGTAAATCTCATTCTGATCTTGTTTAACTAGTTTAATCTTCTATTGATTCTTTTATGTGGTGGGCAGTGGGGCTTTTGGAGGGCGCAAGAGAGATGAGCTCTTTTTGTTTCGTATAAATGATTTCAATTAAATAGACGATCGATGTAAGGGTCTTTACACAATAATTGTAATATAATATATTACTAACAATTTATTATAGGTTACTAATTAATTTTTATTAAATATAGTTATTGCCAAATCTATTTTAAGTGATCTTATTATGTAAGTTTGTTTTTATCCCACTAGTGCTTACAATTAAAAAGTGCAAAGGTTGCTAATCATAAGTTAATTGTTGCGTTGACTAACTTAATTGCAAATTGTTCGATTTTGTACTTAGTGGGAATCTGGGATTAACTTTCAACCTATTAATGCGGGTAAAAGGTGAGCCATGTTAATCTTACAGTAAATTATTCTTCAATCATTTATGAATTGTACGGAATAGAAAGACGAGAGGATAAAAAGCAAATAGTTTCATAACGCTTGTCAGAAATGGTTTTACATGGGAAACCTGACACATACTTTATATTTTACATTAAATAAAGTATCATTTTAAGGGCTTCATTGAATTTGGAGAAGTAATAGTAATAAATTCTCCACTATATATTAATCCTAGTACTAAGTAGAAAAAGTACTACAGTAAAAAGGATAGTCAACCACCGCGTTTTGTTATGAGTTACCGTGTTCCTGGCTCTTAGCAAAATCCAACCTGATGATTATGACCTTCGTCCCTTTTTTTATAGAAGGCCACTTGATTTTAAGTGGGGTTTAGTTTGTATATAATATTACTTTTGGACAAACTTTTAAAACTAAATTATTTTGAGAAATATTTTTCTCAAAAATACTTTTTAAAGAAAATACCTTTTGTAAATAATAGTTTGTGTTTGACTATTTACTTTGGAAAAAATATTTTTGAACAGTATTAATATTTGACGAATCTTTTAAAAGTGTTTCTAAGTGTATTTTTTTTTCTCAAGTATGCTTTAAAAAAATATTTTTGAGGAGAAACTACTTTTTCTGTTTCTCAAAAACTGTTTTTGCTTCTACTTAAAAGTACTTTTTGTTCCTTCCAAAAGTTTGGTCAAATACCTTAACTTCAGGAGAAGAAAAAAAATACTGGCCTAAGAGAAGCTTGGTCAAATAGACTATTATTAAGAAACTATGTTAATAATTTTAATTATAAGGGAATTTGACTAAATTATCTTTTATTACTTCTTTAAACGTAGAAAGATTATTAGAGCAGGGGTAAATTTAAAATGAATAATAATGCCTTTTTAATTTTCTAAAATAATACTTATTTTGAATTAATATTTAAAAAGCTAAAAAGATACTTAAAATGGACGGGAAGGAGAAACATTTCAATAGTAAATTGTTTTGGTTTAAAGTATTCCTTATTAAAAGGTTTTTCATTGGCGAATTTGAAATTTTTGATTAAGAGTTGCGAATCCCAATCATTCTAACCACCCGTTTATGTTGAAAATATCATAGCAAAATTTATGGAAGTTATTAAATTAATACAATAAGTGGGATATTGTTATGTTAATTAAAAAAAGTGTCGTGTAAAGATTGACTAGAGAGCGAAATACACCGAACACGTTTGACTTCAGAAGGGAAATGAGATTAGTTCATAACAACTACTGGAAATAGGAACACCGGCAAACGCCGTTTCTTTTTTGTTGCTCCTTGCTCTGACGGTAAACAACTTTCACTTCCAACCAAGAGGTTGTGAGTTCGAGTTTCCCCAAGAGCAAGGTGGGAAGTTCTTGGAGGGAAGGATATCAGGGGTCTATTTTGGAAACAGCCTCTCTATCCCAGGGTAGGGGTAAGGTCTGCGTACACACTACCCTCCCAGACCTCACTAAGTGAGATTATACTAGGTTGTTGTTGTTGTTGTTATAACAAACAACCAAAAAGAAGAAAAAAATGAAAAAGACCAAAAAATGCATGTTTAACGATCCTAATCTGCGGAAAAAGACGCGGTATTTTACAGATCATCAGACGTGGAAATGTTTAAAGAAACGGAACGGCTGCGGAGGGAAAAATGACAAAATAGTCCCTTAAGTTTGGGATATAGTCTAAAATAGTCCTTCAAATATATAGTTGAGCAGTTTTTGGTTCTTTATATTTACGAAAATCGACGGGTCAATGTTATATCTAAAATGCACGGCGATAGCCTTCTTTAATAGAATTCGCTTGTGAGAAGCACATGAACTGTTTAAACTGATGAAACCATTGGGATAGGCTTCTTCGCATTCATTTCTACCAGTTTGCACCTTATTAAAAATCATGTTCAAATAAACGAAATGCATGAATATGATTTATTTTACCCTCCATTATATGAAATAGCGAATGTATTAACAGGTATATCTGGTTCAAGCTTACAATATCACTACTTGTTGCCAAAACCTTAAAGTTGGAAATAGGAAAATGAATTCAAAGCAGAATCGGGCCCAGGATAAACTTTTGGATTCAACCAAAATCTATATTCTATGTAGGTTGTCACTATTAATACATCACTATTTTTTTTCTAGAGACATATAGATGTATATATGATTTTTTGCCGAATTTTACGGGTGTCGATAACCTTTCTCAATATAGCGTAGGTCCGTGTATGATTCAAAAGACGTCTGTCCCAATAATTTCTTTAGCTTAAATAGTTCACGTGTGCTTGATCTTGAGCTAATTCCGTCAAAGATAGTTACAACAATACATTTTTAATCTAACAGAGACCAAATGCGTTCAATTTTGATAATATAGAAGACTAAAACTGCTGAGATATATACTTAAAGAACTAGTTTTGAAATCTTCATTTTCTAGCTGGGGCGGCATATGTAGAAGCCGCGGGGGTTGATGACTTGGTTTCAATATTAAGGCATTGTTCACTTTGGCTGTAATTGGCTGTCATTTGTTTGTTTGCAAACTGGTTTTGTTTTTGTTGATTGACAGCCAAGAGGAATCTGGTTTTCTCACATTACTCGCTTTTAGTTGACAATACCTTATTATTATAAATTATAAATTTATAATATAGTAGTAATTGTCTTTCTTCCTTAGACTCACCAATCTCTCTCCACGCTTTCCCTTTTTGACTGGTCCCTTTTGTATCTGATTTTTTCATTCTCTTACGCTTATACAACTACTACTACACTAGTATTATTAAGATATTAATAATTACTTACTACTAATTACTTATTTAGCAGACATTAAAGTATCTAAAGATTTTTAAATTATAGCCGAAGCTTCCATGTGCCACGCCAGTCTCCACTGACACCTGATCTTGCCCTTTTCTTCTCCTCCTTTTATTTCCTTCTGCTTCTTCTCACAATTAACTACCATTTTCTCCATCTCTTTTCTTCTCTTCTCTTCTCATCTCTCTCTTAGCTTTGACTTCAAACTCTCAAAGTACAATTAACTCTCTCTCTCTCTCTAATTTCCTGTGCCATCTTTTCTGTTTCAAGATCCCGAATTTCAGATCAAATTGTACCATTCTTGTAATGGGTGTCATTGTCTCAATGTCATAATTGAGTTGTTAAGATTCATTTATTGCTTTTTTCCTCAAGTTCCTCATCTGGGGTTGTTGCCTTTTTCATCATCTATTCTTGGATTACTGAATAAGAGTAAATCCAAAAATGGCACCAAGCTCTGTAGTTGTCACTATAGAGAATCCAAAGAGCATTTCTTTAGTTGAAATCAATGATTTGAATTCACCAGCTTTTAGGGATAAAAACAAGGCTGCAAATCCGAAAAGATTTACTAAAGTTCTCCTTCTCAAAGCCCAAAGAACTCTTGGTTGTATTCCTTGGTTAGCTAATAGTTTGTGCACTACTTTTGCTTCTGTTAAAAAAAGGATTGCTTTATCAGATAAGAATGATGAAGACCCTAAATACAGGGGAAAATTGTACAGATTTATTAGAGCTTTTCTTGCTATTTCAGTGGTGGCTTTGTTTATTGAAATATTTGCTTATTTCAATCAGTGGCAGTTAAATTTGGTTAATCCTTGGGAAGTTCAAAGCCTTTGGCAATGGACTTATATGGCTTGGATTTCTTTTAGAGTTGATTATATTGCTCCTACCCTTGCTTCACTTACTACATTTTGCATTGTGCTTTTCCTCATTCAATCCGTAGATCGACTACTTCTTTGCCTTGGTTGTTTCTGGATCAAGTTAAGGAAAATCAAGCCAATTATCAGTGAAGATGCAAGTGATCCTGAGGATGGATCCAATTTCCCTATGGTTCTTGTACAGATTCCTATGTGCAATGAAAAAGAGGTAAGAGAACTGAGATATTGCATATCTTAATATTGTAGTCATTCTTGCTAAATCAGTTTAATCAGAGGTGATTTAAAAACTTGAATTTGATGTGTTCAATATCTACGTTCTCACCACTTAATCCAATGCACTTTTGCGATTATGGATTCTGAACTTAGTGTTTGTTGAAATCTTAGTAAATTTTCACACTCATATATATATATATATATTTATGTTTCGTGTTAAAAATTACTGGTTCAGTTGAGCCAATTGGAACTATACTGCATCCACCTATGAGTTTAGCTTGTGTTGTTTTTCTTTAATTACCAATAGTGGTCTTCTTGAATTTGTAGATTTGATCTGACTGTCTAATTTTCTTGAATTCAAAAGGTTTTCGCGCAATCAATAGGAGCTGTTTGTCAGCTGGATTGGCCAAAAGAAAGATTCTTGGTCCAAGTATTGGATGATTCAGATGATGAAGTGCTGCAGCAAATGATCAGGAATGAATGTTTATCTTGGAAAGAGAAAGGGGTCAATATCATCTACAGACATCGATTCATTCGAACTGGTTACAAAGCTGGAAATCTTAAATCAGCTATGGCTTGTGACTATGTTCAGGACTATGAATTTGTTGCAATTTTTGATGCGGATTTCCAACCGAATCCTGATTTCCTTAAATTGACAGTACCTCATTTTAAGGTAACAAACTAGTTCAATTACTCAATCTGAATAGCCAATTGCTAATCATAAAGTTCTTTTTTGCTTCTTGAGCCCATTTGGTTTAACCGGTTAAAACTAGCTGATAAGCAGCAAATGATGTCAACCATTTAAAGTGTTGAACCTGATTTTATAAATGATCAGTTACTTGTTTCAATAGAACTGTTGGAGCTGATAATAAGTATTGTTATGCAGGGAAAGCCGGATGTTGGACTAGTTCAAGCACGATGGACTTTCGTTAATAAGGACGAAAACTTACTTACTAGGCTTCAGAACATCAACTTGTGCTTTCATTTTGAGGTGGAGCAGCAAGTAAATGGTCACTATCTCAATTTCTTTGGATTCAATGGAACAGCTGGTGTTTGGAGAATTAAGGCTTTGGAGGAATCCGGAGGTTGGTTGGAACGAACAACTGTAGAGGACATGGATATCGCCGTCAGAGCACACTTGTGTGGCTGGAAATTTATCTATGTTGATGACGTAAGGGCGCTTTGTGAGTTGCCAGAATCATATGAAGCTTACAAAAAGCAGCAGCACCGTTGGCATTCTGGTCCAATGCAGCTCTTTAGACTATGTCTTCCTTCAATCTTGAAGTCCAAGGTGAGTGTTGCTTTATATTTTCACACTCTTAATTCCACTTGCCAACCATATGAATATGAAAATTTCGGACTAGTAGTAAATTATTAACAATGTCGTATATTTTTTGCACAGATCTCTGTCTGGAAGAAGGCCAACCTGATATTCCTATTCTTTCTTCTAAGGAAGCTGATATTACCTTTTTACTCATTCACACTGTTCTGTATTATACTTCCACTAACAATGTTCATACCAGAAGCCGAGTTACCCCCTTGGGTGATCTGTTATATCCCTATAGTCATGTCCATTTTGAACATCCTTCCATCGCCAAAGTCTTTCCCTTTCCTAATGCCATACCTTCTATTCGAGAACACAATGTCCGTGACAAAATTCAATGCCATGGTGTCGGGGCTATTTCAGTTAGGCAGCGCCTACGAATGGGTAGTCACCAAGAAAACAGGTAGAGCATCTGAGTCGGACTTAGTAGCACTTGCTGAGAGGGAATCGAAGAATATGAACGAAGAGAAAATTTCAAGAAGGTTGTCTGAATCTGGTCTAGAACTATTCGGAAAATTAAAAGAACACGAAGAGGTGCCCAAGAAAAAGAAGGCAAACAAAATCTACAGGAAGGAATTAGCACTTGCTTTTCTTTTGCTCACTGCAGCTGCAAGAAGTCTGTTATCTGCACAGGGCATACATTTCTATTACTTGCTGTTTCAAGGTTTAACTTTTCTTATAGTTGGCTTGGATTTAATTGGAGAACAAGTCAGCTAACAAAAGCAAAGAGTTTAATACTACTTTATTTGGCACATCATCTGTTTAGAGAAACCAAAATTCCAGTTGAGTAGCAACCAACATTTGGCTACAAACTGGATTTTCACCTTAAGAATAGTTTACAGGTGAATTTTAAACAAGTAGCATACTGAGATTCATTCATATATACTTTATTTTTATTTCTTTTCATTTGTGAAATTTGTAATTGCTCTTACTGTTTCAAGCATAATAATACATTGGAAATATTTGTTGACTTTACTCTGTCTGCAGCAGGAAATAGACTTCTGAGTTCACATAATGGCCTTTCTTCTTTTGGTCAAGATTATAAGGTTTTTGAATGCAAATTACTGTATGCTTTGGGGTGAATAAAGTGAAAAACCAGGCAAATAGTGAACACATTTCACATATAACCGGACAGCTCAGTGCACTAAGCTCCCGCTATACGCAGAGTCCGGAGAGGGTTGGACCACAAAAGTCTATTGTACGCAGTCTTACCCTGCATCTCTGCAAGAAGTTGTTTTCACGGCTCAAACCTATATAATAACTTCGTAAAATCTCTTTGTTTCTCTGAGATGAATACCGTAAAGCAAATTCATTTTTGAAGTTACAAACAATAGAGTAGCAGACTGTTATTACATATGCATTAGCAATTATTTAACCACTAACACTATTGATTACCAAATGTGAAAATAATGTTGATTCCGTTACATTTTTAAATTTATGATAATATTGCAGGGTTGTGTATATTAAACACTAACAATTTAGAGCATACTACCGAATGGGACTTTTAAGTGGGTATGGGACGAAAGTCACAAAAACTGCTAAACCATACACATTCACTAGAAAACAAACGATGTCCGTTATCAAATTAAACCAAATCATGATCCTCGAAACGAGTATCTAGTTTGTAATAATATCATAAATTGGCAAATTCTATTAATTCTCAGCAATCCAAAATGGAAAATTACAACTGAAGAGAGGTTTGATAACTGCAAACAGCATTCAAATACCAAACTATAACCGGAAATGAAATTCAAACACGAATTAATCCAGCTCCATTCAATCGATTGCATCTCACGACCCAGTTCATGGGGGTTGAGGTATTTTTTTCAGACTGATATAGGACAGCAATTAAATATCAAAGTTTGATATAGGTATCTGCTGCAAACCCAAATAACACCAAAGTATATTGTATTGATTGTTTAACCCAAAAAATAGTTTTCAAGGTCAGCAACAATTTTATATGACGGGCCATAAGCAACCGATTTAATCCGAAAATAAAATTTCGTTAATACAACGTGATAGAGAAGTGGGAAATAAATTCAATGACAGGTAATATAATGAAATTAAAGCAGAGAAGAAAGAATCCTTATTGAATGATCCTTGATAGGATAATGAGCCGAACAGAGCTTGAAGGGCCGAATTATGGCTAACTTGAGAGCAATATGCTTTAAATTACAATTTATAGAATTGTAGAGAAGAAAATTAGATTCCCCTAATGGTGATAAAAATATGTCTATTTGTAGGGCTAAATCTAAGTAACTAGTCTCCCTGAATTATGGGTCCATTATGAGCATTTACTCAATCCATCTATTACTTTTGGAAGACTTGTAGCAGCTGTGTAAATGCTGGAATTCCATAACTGATGAGTTAATTCCATAACTGATGAGTTAATTCCGTAATTAATGAGTCAATCTCGTGCATGTTGAGTCAATCTCGTAATTGATTGCCTTGTTCTGACTGTTACAATCATTTATTGCATTTATTAATAACTGATTTGTAATTGATGGTGTAATGATGGTAAATCTCATATAATCCGGGATTAATTTATTCCTTCCTCATTTGTAATTATGAGATATTCTCCCGCGCCTGATCTGGGCTATTTCATGATGATCAGTTCTGGGCTAACAAGCACGGTACGAGTATGTTCGGTCCCGTGGGTGTTTCACATATCATCTTTACATGTCATTCTTCACTTTTCTTCAAACTTTACTAACACGTGTCGCCATTTAATAGACTCACGTGACGAGTCTAATGTTTACTAATACATTAATAAATTGGCAATAATAGGAACAACTCAGCTAAAGGAAATTACAAAGAACTCAAACACCAAAAGAATGGGGATGAGAAGACACAGACAGAAGGAAGATGAGAGGCACAGAACTTTCACATAATACAAGCCTTCTGTAATTCGTATTCTACTAGGTATTTATAGGGAATGCTAAATCCTATTTCCTTGCTTCCCACTTCACACGTTCCAGCATTCTGCTGCCAAACAAAGTATGTTAATTTTGTTGGATGCTTCTTCACTCTTGTGCTGCGCCTCACATTTTCTGTTACTTGAGGAGTGCTGATCTGGCTACTAACTTGGTGAGGTGCATGTGCATTTTCAGCTATTTCGGCATTCATAACAGTATCAAATGCCAGACTGAATATAGAGACCTGTGAGAGAGAGAGAGAGGTAGTGAAGGAAGTATAAGAGTGGATTAGTAAGTTTGATAAGGGATTAGAGTAGGGAAATTTGTATAGATTAGCAGTTGGATAAAGAAGAGAGTGTTGGATTGTGAAGAGGGAACGATAAAGGGGAAACCCAAAAAGAAAGAAAACAAAAAAGAGGGAAAGGTTCCACCGAGATTTGAACTCGGGCAGTATTAGTTGTTTAAATTGCAACTAAAATAATCATAATAATAATAATGTAACTGTACCTCGTATAGAGTATATACAAGCTGCTTTAATCATATAATATAACAAATAAACTTGACAGTAAAACCCAGGCGCCTATTTGTGTAAAATCTCTTTACAAAATGGCCTATATTTGCTCTTATTTAGAAATGATTTGGTAAAGACGAAGGGCACCACTACTTCTGCAGAACATCAGGTTAATTTTCTCTTTACTACCCCTCAACTCATTCATCTGTAATTTTCTAAATTAGCAAAGTCATTTTCAAAATTTCATCTTTCATTTTTTTTAGTATGAACAGCGTAATGTTCTCGAACTCTTTGTGGATATGCCTCAGTGAAAGTTGATAACTTTATGTCAAAAACTTATTTTGTTCCTTATGAGTTTGTCTGATTACAGTTAAAGGATTTGTTGGAGCAGTTGAATAGTGATGTTTCTTCGCCGAGTTGTATCAACAACAAGAAGGTTATTTTGCAGTATTGGTAGCCATGCTATTGATATATCCAAAGCAATTTCCGAGCTTAGTCAGGATAGGAGTAAGTTCAGCTTACATATTATCCTTCTCATACTCCACTTGTGAGATTCTACTGGGTTATTGTTGTTGTTGTAATTTTCGAGCTCAATCAGGTATATATGCTATAAACAGTTCTATTTCAATCTTTGGAGGCTGGATATTATTCTGATAAACACATTTTTAAATTAAATTAGTTGATCAACATTTGGAGTAGTTCAGTAGTTTTGGTACAGTATGTTAACTTGGTTGGATAAAATTTTGTGCGTCCTTGTCAATTTTCCAGGACGCGAATTTTGTCAAATTTGAGTATGTTGTGGACATGTTCATGGTTGAACCTTCTTCGGAATGGAACAATCATGTAGACAATGTCATTAAAAAAACTAAGCTCTTGAAGGAAATTCTTGAATTTGCACATATCGATCTTCGTGGAAAATTAGGATGTCCCAAGTAATTACCAAATATCAAACCTATCGCGCCAATAATTGATGAAATAGTTGTAGGCTTTGAGGACGAGATAGAAATATTAATGGTCTGGGTAATTGGTGGAGGGGTCGAGCTGAAAATCATTCCTATCATTGGCATACCAGTATGGGTATTTTGGTCTCCTTATATGGTCTTGGGCAATACTCACCTTATAAGCTAGTTTTTGGGGTTGAATTAGGCTCAAAGTCCATTCTTATCATGGTATCGAGCCAGGCTGGAACTCCAGTATAATATACTGGCGTATTTTTCGGGTTTTGAACAATGTTTTCGCTCAGATTTATCTTTACATAAAAAGTGGCTAAATTTCGATTACTTTTGAAACTGGGCTATTTTTGAACCACCTGTTGTAAATCTGACTATTTTTAAATTTTTCCCCTCCAGTTGCAGTCCTGGGGTGTTGAGTTGTATCCCACATCAACGGGTTATGGATATCTTGGTCTTCTTATATGATCTTGAACAATCCTCACCTCGTAAGAATTTATAATGATAAAAGAACTTATCACTTTGATATCCAAATATGGTGTTCTATTTCTTCTAGACATACGGCGAGTGAGTTGTGCAAGATATTTTAATTTCTATCATTGATTTGAGCGATGACGTTTGCCGGTCAGAGTAAGGGTGGGCATCGGTCGGTTCGGTTCGGTTTTGAACATTATCGGTTTTGCCTATCGGTTATCGATTTACAAATATCATAACCCGATAACCAAACAGATAAGATATTGGTTATCGGCTATCGGTTAATCGGTTATATATCGTTATCGGTTCGGTTATCGGTTTACCCGATAAGATAAAACAACTAAAAAAATTTACAATATATAAAACAAAGAAATCAAACTGCCAGAACATGTAAAGTGTCAACTTTTGTTGTTTCTTAACAAAAGCACGCTCCCACTTCTGTGTAGTATCTACTGATGTCTGGCAGAGAACTGGTGGTGAGTCTTGCGTCTTGACTCTTGGGGGCTGTGACGGAAACAAGAATGAGAACTGAGAGACAAACGACTGAAGACTGAAGAGTGAAGAGGGAATTAGGAAAATAAATAATCCTAGTATATACTTAAGGGTAAATTAGTAAATTACATCATTCTTATTGGGTTATCGGTTTTTACCCAATAACAAAAATGCAAACCGAGCCCGAACCGATAACCCAATAAAAAAAATTTTTAACCTGTTACCGAACCGTTAACCCAATAATCCAATACCGATAACCCAATAAAGAATTAATGGTTCGGGTTATCGGTTTTACCCGATATATGCCCACCCCTAGGTCAGAGGAGCTAAACTCTCGTTAGCTTGTATACGGACAGCTATTTAGAAGAAGATACCTCATCGTTTTAGAGCTTGTATACAGATAGTTGAGTAGCAAGCAACACTTTGACCACAAAATGGATTTTCACCTTATGAATAATTTACAGGTGAATTTTAAACAAGTAGCATACTGAGATTCATTCTTATATACTTTATTTTTGTTTCTTTTCATTTGTGAAATTTGTAATTGCTCTTATTGTTTTAAGCATAATAATACATTGGAAATATTTGTTGATTTACTCTGTCTGAGTCTACATAATGGCCTTTCTTCTTTTGGTCAAGATTATGTGGTCTGTGAATGCAAATTACTGTATACTTTGGGATGAATAAAGTGAAAAAGTAGGCAAATATTGAACACACTTTACATATAATAACTTTGTAAAATCTCTTTGTTTGTGAGAAAATTTTAATTTGTGTCTCATGCAATTAACATTAGTTGTATGAGACAACTTTTTTGTCTCACAGTTTTGTGGACCCAGATTTCTGTGGACCCAAAAATGTAAAATTGGGGTCCACAAATTTATGAGACAAAAAGAGCCTCGTACAACTAGTGTAAGTTGTATGAAACACAAAATAAAACTTTTCTTGTTTCTCTGAGATGAATACTGTAAAGCAAATTTTCTTTTGAAGTTACAAACAATAGAGTACCAGACTGTTAATAATTACACATGCATTAACGACTATTTAACCCCTAAAACCATTGATTACCAAATGCCATTATATTTATAAAATTTATGATATATTGCAGAGCTGCTGTATGTATTAAGCAAACAATTTAAAACATAATCCAGAATGGGACTTTTAAGTGGGAATGGGACGAACCTACGAAGTCCCAAAAACTGTTAAAACCAGACACATGCACTAAAAACAAACAATATAAGCTTATCATATGGTCCGTTATAAAATTAGACAAAATCTTGATCCTCGAAACGGAGTATACAGTTTGTAATAATATCATATGGTTCTGTTTGATACTATGCTATCCGATAATCAAACAAATTTCTATTTAACAATGATTTTTAAACATTTTCTAGTGGAATTTTATTGGGTATGTTGTTGTTGTGTATTCTAACTAATGAATTCATTTTATGAGAAATCAATATCCAATTTTATACTGGACAATTCTCATATTTTAAACTTCACTGTTCTTTGAATGAAGGGAATATTGTAAGAGTTCTTTATTTCAATAAATAATCAAGATTGCCTTTGAAGTGATATTGTTGTAAAAATTGCACAGGGCGCCTTATTTGGTCGTCCCCATTTAACATATACCAATTTTTTTTAAAACTTTTAACTTGTACCCACTTTTTAAATAACTTTAGCCCCCTTCTACTCCTCGTTCTCCTTCTTTCCCATTTCCCACTCCGAAGGATTATCCTTCAAAAAATTTCAGCCAATGTTTATCAACAAGTAAATATGCGAATATCCAACTAAAGAAGCCAAATTAGAAATTCAAACATTTCTTATTGTTAACTCATGCAACTGCCGTTTGACGTGATCTTTCCTTTTGCTCTCTTTTTAATTTGTCTTTTTTTCTTTTAGATAAATAAGAGCAGCTACTACTTTTCTTTCCAATTCAATCTGGAGAGATGGCGCCGTCATATATATGAGATCTTGTGATTGCTCTCGCATACACTGTGAGGGATTGTAAACTAGTGTGTATTCATATCCTCAAATTGAACTAGCGAGAACTTCAGCTCTAGAGCTGAAGTTTGCGAGTTACAAAACATGAAGTTCGCCAGTTACAACCAAAAACTTCAGCTCTAGAGCTGAAGTTCGATAGTTACAAATAGCTGAAGTTCGACAGTTCATCTCTAGAGCTAAAGTTCGCCAGTTATAAAACAAAAACTTCAGCTCTAGAGCTTAACTTCAGGCCCGGCTACTAGAATGCCAAAGTTTTACGTGATTGCCTTTGCTACTTCAGCCCCGTATGCTGAAGTTATGCGAAAAAGCGGGTACACTTACAATTTTTTTTGCAAAGCGGGCATAAGTTAAAAGCGTGATACAAAAAACGGGTATAGATGCAAGTGCCCCGATATTGTTAGCCTGTTATGAAGAATTAACTTAAATAGTCGCCCATTCAGCTTCTTAAACTAAAAATAGCAGGCAAATGTATATATATGTATAATCCATTTATAGTATATATATGTATAATCGTATATAATTAGTGCATAATTTAGAAATATTGGCTAGGAAAAAAACAGTGAATCTGATTGGCTATTTCTATAATGATCCTGGTTATACATTCCTTAATGGGCTAATGGGCCGTAAATGTACGTAACTGGATAGCCCAATAGTGATAATCCCGCCAAGCAGCCCAAAAATGCAGTTTCGGGCCAAAATCAGCTCGCCCCACATGTTACACGACTTCCGAAACTGAACAGAGATCAGCTGCTGCTGACTAAAAAACTCCATTAAAAGGTTTCCTTTCTTCACCGTCCCACGAACTATTCCCTTCACTCTGCTCCTCTCCTCGGTAAGAATTCTTCCACTTTATGTTTCGAAAACCCTAATTCATTCTCAATTTGCTTAAATTAGGTTTGTTAACATATTTTTATGCCTAAATATATACTCCCTCCGTCCCAATTAATTTGACTAGGCACCGGAGTTTAAGAAAGAAAAGAATTTTGAAACTTGTGGTTCAAGACAAGTATTAGATACTTGTGTGGCTATAAATTAACTCATTAAGGTAGAAGGGGAATTTTAAGTTAAATTGTATTAAATATAAATGTTACATTGTTTTTGGGACAGACTAAAAAGGAATGAGTGCCACATAAATTGGGATATAGGGAGTAGTAATTGAGTTTCAATGGTACTAAATTAACTACACTGATCATACAGGTTGAGGTAAAATATTGACTGTATATTGTCCGTTGAGTTGTCTGAATAGAGTTTTGTCAGTGGAATTTGGACTAGTATTTATTATTATTTCTGTTTCTGCTTTTACTAAGTTATAGTGTGTTGTACAGTGGTGGAGTTACTTGCACTGTCAAGTAAAGGCGTTGGAGTTGGACAAATAAATGGGGGACGAAAAGGACGCTTTTTATGTTGTTCGTAAAGGGGATGTGATCGGTGTTTATAAGAACTTGAGCGATTTACAAGCTCTGCTCCGAACTTCTGTATGTTTCCTTTACTTATCGTCAATACTTTCTGCTTTTGGGCCAAAGGCGGCTTCTGGTTATCTATTAGACTACTTCTTTGGGGGAGGGGGATCGTTTAGGGGGTAAATACCGGGTGTTTACACCAAACTGTAGCAATTTACCATGGTTCAGTGATTTTATTCTGTGAAAATGTATAGTAATTACCACTGATTAAGTGATTTGCGACTCATTTTAAATACATGGCATGCACCTATTGGTTTGGTGCAAACACCTAGTGTGGGTAAGTTTTTACCTAGGTTAGGCCTCAAGTATAAGAAGAGTTGGGGGAAGTTGGAAAAAAAATGAGTATTTAAAGTCGGACAATATTTGGTTGAAGTTGAAAACATAGGGTATTTGAATTGAAGTTAAAAAAGAGTACTCCTTTAAATGTTGAATTTGTGTTTTGACATGACTTTACTGAAAAGAAAAGTTGTAGTTTTGTGAGTGAAAACCATTATTTCGCTTGAAACACTCTTCAAAGAAGTTTTTCAATATCGCCATGTGTATTTGAAATACTGAAGTTCAACATTTACAAATAATGATGACCAAATAATTATTTGAAAATACTTTACTACAAGTATTTCTAGAAGCACCCATGATAATTGTCCGGAATATATCCTTATCAAAAAAATCAATTGTCCGGAATATACATCCTTTTTTGGGACGGAGGCACACGTGCTGAAAAAATCGACTTGGGTACACAACACATCATATAAATAGAAAATGAATGATATTTATGGCCAAACATGTAATTATGAATATTTTTTGAACAATGAAGAAGAAATAAAGCAAAATGCATACAATATAGCCGACCCCACTAGTTTGGGGTGAGGCTTAGTTGATTTTTTAGAGCTCAAGCAATAATATTAACTAGGTGTTCCTTTTTTCTCTGAATATTTTGTTATTTTTTTCTGATCTTTCAGGTTGGCGAACCAGCCATGAGTGTTTTTAAAGGGTACCGCCTGGCTAAGGAATCTGAAGAGTATCTGGCCTCTCATGGACTCAAGAATGCAATGTATTCTATGGATTTCAGCGATGTCCGAGATGATCTCTTTGGGATACTTATCCCATGTCCTTTTCGGGTTAGAAAGTTGATCATTTTATATGTTACTGAATGTTTTTTGCTGTTTCACTGTGTAATTTAGGACTCATGTGCCCGCTTCTGCACTTGAGGAGTTTAACCTAGCGGTAGACTTAGTTGTCTCATCTAATTGATGATAGTTCAGTCAAATTTTGGCTAATGGGGGTGCTAAAATTGTCCTCCTTTTTAAGTTTTGTATCATTCCTTTGTTGTCATGATATAGACACATTTTAGTGCACCGTGGGCCTTCACTGACTTGCATGATTTTTCATCTTAAATTTTTTTATCAGGCTGAAGTGCTGAACTGCTTCTCCTTCTGATCTTTCAACTATGTTACTGGCAACCGAATGGTAGTGATTTACATGTTGTATTCACTCCACTTGGTGGCTTTTTTTTTTTTTTGGCAACCTAGTGGTAGCTATTTACATGTTGTATTCACTCAAGTTGGTACTATGTTCTTTGCCTAGTCGTGATATCTTCTTTGCATCGCATTGTCTACAATTGTATACATTGGATGCAACTGTTATTTCTCTCTTTTCAACAGTTATTTCCATCTCGTTTTCCTATTAGCTTCACTTTCATCTGATCGTCGAAGTAAGAGAAAATACTTCTTGTAGCTCTTAAGCATTCTCTATTATCTTTTTCTTCAATTCTTCTCATGACACTATTACCTGGCGCTGCAGATATAATTTTGGACTCATGAGATTAATTTTTCCTATAGGCTCCAAATAATAATGGGCCTTGTGCTGTGTATGAGGAGAGTATCACTCCATCATCTACAATCATATGCGAACGAGCATAATGGAAGAATTTATTTTATTGTTCAGCTAACATAACTGGAAGAATCCCTCGGTATATTCTTTGGACACATTTTGGTCAAAGAAATTCTGTGTATTTTTAACAAAAATATTCAGGTATTAAAATATTAAATAGTAACTAATATATGCTGGCAATGGTTTATTTGAGGTGATTATCGAAGAGGTGACAAATAAAAATGATGTGATTGAATAAACTTTTACCACAGGAGAACTTTAGGTTAAGATGCATGAGAAAGGAAGTGAATATTGAATCAGATTTATATGTATAGGTAAAAAATTGAAAGGTGAAGAACTGGGAAGAAATATGTTTCATTGCGGCGTTTGATGAGAGAGCAAACCGAGGTGATACTATGGAAAAGCTGTACGTGAATAAATTGAAGAGGATTCTTTTCTAAAGTGTTATCCAATTATGTGGCACATGGAAGCATTTCAAAGGGAAAATGTCACAGTTGCCTATTTTCTGATTTACATCTTCTTGGTGATAATGCTACTGCCATATGTTATATTGCTTCAAGACCAATTCTGGTAATTTTTTGGGGGTCGGGTGGGGGCATTCTGGTTTGTGTCAGATGCAGAACTGTACTTTGTTAACCTTAAGGTCATAGAAGCTTTTGCTATTAGTTTTGAGTATGGGATTCTTGGGGTCTGAATTTGATGCCAATGATAGGTATAATCACTTGGTGGATTTGTTAGTACTCGCTCAATTGCCGTCATGTCAACTACTTCCCCCATTTTGTGTCTTTCGGCCACTGACTGGTATTGCGGAATGCGCATAATACTGCTTTTACATTTTGCAGTTAGACTAAACTTGAAAGGTTCAGATGTTTTGGCAATCAATTAGTGAAATGCCTGTCTCCTTTTCCTCTGTCAAATTCAGCAGTCTATAGATAACCTACATTTTGTGCCTTGATTTTTTTGACATTTTTTTGTAGTTTCAGGTTTACATCAAGGACCATTTCATGCATGGTAATTTTTTTTCTTTTTATGTTTTTGCAGCAACCTGGCTCTTCCAAAGATAAAATTATTGGGAAGAATTTTCAGGAGAAGAGGATGCAGGTAATCTCTTAATGGTCAACGGGTCAATCCATATTATTCTTTCATTGATCAGATAGAGTCAGTATAGTGAAAAAGTTTTGCTATTATGAAAATGTGATCTGTGGAGCCTTTGATATTCACATGATTATTTCCTTCATTCAGACGGAGGTGGTGGCATCTCCTTCGTTTTCAGCTGCTGGTCAGCAAAAACATGCCAAATTAGACAATTTCCTTGAAGTTCCCCCAATTTCATCATATTGTGTAAGTTTCTTTAAATATTTTTTTGAATCAATATGCACAAATACTTGTTATTATCTGCTTTACCTGTTTGTTGATATTCTGAAGGGGGTGGGTAGGTGGGTGCTGTTAGCCTTGGTAAGGACTTGCTCCTATTTTTTTTACATTATGGTGCTGATGAACAAGCAATAGCTAGGAAAGTGATGCTTATTTGAGCTTATGGAAAAAAGAGGCTTAAAAGTCAATATGTATTGAGATAAGAGAAAATTGTTTTAGTCTATTGTATATGTTGAAAAGTCCTCATTCGGCAATGCCGAACCAAGGGGGCCAAGTGACTCTTAAATCAAATTGTGAGGACAAAATGCAGCTTTCCAGGAGTACGTTCAGTAAATGTCCAAAGTTTGAGGATTTGTGGCAAAGTTTACTTTTGTGTGATAAGTCTATTTTACAATACAAATGTATTTGGAGCATACTAACCTGTTTCACGTGGAGCACTTCCATTAGGGGCCAAAAAGAATGCAAGTGCGAGAATTTCTCCATTGAAATAACATTCAAGATTACTTATCCATTATAAGGAACATACAAGATTATACGTCACTTGATTTAAAAGAGAATTTCTCCATTGAAATAACATTCAAGATTACTTATCCCTTATAAGTAACATTATAAGGAACATACAAGATTATACGTCACTTGATTTAAAAAAACATACAAGATTTTGGACTTATGTGCTTAAAAAAAAGAAGATTCTGTTTGGACTTATATTTTGACTTTTCTGCCATAGTTTAGTGTATTAATTCTGTTTGCACTTCAGTTCCTAGTCATGATATCATGTCTTCCATGACATGAAAAAGACATTGATTAGCCACATTGGTCTTATTTCATTTTTGCAAAAAGGGTGGTCTGTGACTCGCTTGTAATATGGTGAACGTACTGTTTTCTTTTAAGTGCTACTATCTTAATGTGATCTTTGCTTCTAGCTTGGAGGAACATCTTATAAATTGATACCTTCAGCTCCCCTATATGCAGTGTTCTTGCACTCTTGAGTTTGATGGGGCTTCAAAGGGGAATCCTGGACTAGCTGGTGCCGGGGCTGTTCTACATGCTGGTGATGGAAGTATGGTATGCTCCCTATCCGTTTAGAAGATGTGGTTTGTCACCATAAATTTATAGGTTTTCGACTTGTAATTCCTTTTCTGTAGGTTTTCCGGTTGCGTGAAGGTGTGGGTGTTGCAACTAACAATGTTGCTGAATACAGAGGCCTAATCTTAGGGCTAAAATATGCTATTGAGAAAGGTTTCAAACATATTAAAGTTCAGGGCGACTCAAAACTTGTCTGCATGCAGGTCTTCTTTTCTCATTTTCTTACTTCTGCTTTTCTGTTTTGGTTTTTGCTTATTTTCCACTTCCGCTTTAGCAAATTAGTCAATTAGTTCTGCTTTCTCGCTTGTCCTGGGAAAACTTGCTTCTCAACATCCCAAGGTGAATGCTGGAGAACAAAGTGTAGGTTCACAATTAAGTAAGGAAATTGGTTTTATATATTTATTTTGCAGAATACCTGAGAGATTTTGCTGTGACTGGTTTAGGAGTATAGGATTTGAGACATATTCAGGCTACCTAGTTCAATAGGAATTTTGGTTCGGTATAAGCTTGCCGTCTTGATGGTACCTTACCCAATACCATCCTAGGATACACCTAAACCAGTTTAAAGTGAAGCTATTCTTTCCCTTGCAACCTATATGATCTTTCGCACTACCATTCTAAGCTACATCTAAACCAGTTTGAAAGTGAAGCGATTCTTCCCAACAAATATTAAAAATTGAAGCTACGTGATCTTTCAATGAGATCATATGCGCGCTCAAAGTGCTATTATATTACATTTAGTGTCATTTTTTTTGCTGGAACTACTTATGGGTCAATCTCTTGTTCTTTACAAATTTTGTCATGGAACAGACTCAGGGAATCTGGAAATGTAAGAACCAGAACATGGCTGAGCTATCCAAGATCGTCAAAGAGCTTAAAGATCAGTTTATATCATTCCAGATCAACCATATATTAAGAGTATGACCAACTTTCCCCTTTTGCTAATTCGGATCGTGCTCTATACTGAACAGGTCTATCAGAATTTTGATGTGCCGAGGTTCTTATTATATCTTACGTCTGCATGTTATTTATGTGATAAAATTGCAATGTGTGCGTGTGTTCTTTTACAATCCCGGGACCATAAGAGGTGCAAGTGAAGTGTGTTCGAATGTCATGTTTACTTTATGTGATATACAATTTCTCTCTTCTTGCTGATGAGCTATATGAGCTCTCTTTTCCTGCGATGGAGAGTTCATAATTTATTTATTTATTCACTGTTCGCATAATCGTTCCTTTCTTGTAGTCATTGAAAGCTATCCTTTCATCCCCTTACTGAGGGTTTTGCACTTTTACTTGTTTAACATATCAGGAAGGCAATACTGAAGCTGATGCCCAGGCAAATTTAGCTGTGTATCTCAAGAGTAAGGGTCTTTCTCTTGGGCCCCTTGTTTTGTGTTTAAAAAAAATCTCCATTTTCCTATGAGAAATCTGATAAAACGTTTGTTTGTGCAGATGGTGAAATTCAAGTGGAATGTGACATGAAATAACTTATAATAATGTGAAGTTACCGACTACCTCAATTATTGGGATTTTGGGTAGGATGAATGACCCCTAAAGACGAGTAATGGGCTCTCTGTGGTCTCAAACTGCGTCTTGTTCCTTGTAGATATATGATCTGAATTATGTGCATGTAACCTAATTATGCATCTGGACTAGTGCAGCTTGTGTTTAGGGTGTACTCGAATAAACTATTCTCTGGTTTCAGGTGCAATGAAAATTAGTAGGTCTAATTGAGTTTTGAGAATGTGAAAGTCGTCTCTGTCTAGCTGAGAAAGCTTCTTACAAGTAATGATAAAACGTAATTGGTATTTCGATGACTCAACTCACATTTAAAGAAAAAGTGCGACACCACAATATGAAATATATAATGATGGACTAGATTTCAGAGAAGTCGGTAGACAAGAAAGGTGGGAAGAAAAACTATGACGAGATTTCTTGAGATCGAATGACGGAAAGAAGAAATATATACATAGACTGAAGATTTTGAAGGCTGTATACTCATACTTTCTAAATCACTTAGCCACTTCAGACAATAGTTTGAGTACTTAATTTTTCAGTGTGGATTTGTTTTATATATTTTCTGAGACAATTCGTGGCTTTCTTCTCTCTCTCTTTTTTTTTTTTTTTTTTAAAAAGAATTACTATTGGGTTCAGTGTTAATAAAATTTGAATTTTGAATTGATAACCCAATAGTAAAATAATACTAAACTGTTATCGAATCATTAATTCAATACCGATAACCCAATAATTTCTTCCAATTCGGGATATCGTTTTTACATATAGATTCTTGTATATACTAGTCCTTTACAGACAAAATGCCCATAAGGTTGAAATATCTAATTTTTAATAGGGAAAATTTCACATTAGAACAACTGGGCTCCCTACTTTTCAATTTTATAGTCCATAATTCAATTTACAACCAACTAGCCCAAAAATAATAGGCTAAGATTCAACATTCAACTCCAATAGGTTCTCAAAATTACTATTTAATTTTTAAAAAAGATTCCTCAAGCTTTTTAATTAATTTTCGAACCAGTAACTGTGACTCAAATATTAATTCAACAAACCAAATTCATTTGGGTGGTGAAAATTAAATTTTTAACAAGCTTAAATATGTGGGTTTAAATTTCAAATTTAATTTTGTGAGAAATTTGGAGTGGGTATTATTTAGACTTGTTAGAAATAGTATAAGGAGGTTGTATATAAAATTTGAAGTCATTTAATGGAGATTTGGACTGGTTTTGAACAAGAATTGCAACTGAAAATCGTGGAAGAAGTTCGTCTACAAACGCTTGTATAAAGGTGTATAAAAGTGTATAATAGTGTATAAGGTGTGTTTCTATACTCATATACACTATTATACAAGATTATACATAATTATACAAAAAACTGACTTCGTCTTCTTCCTTGCGTCTTTTCTGAAATTTAATTCAAATCGCTCAAATCTACTCCAAAACACTTCAAATTTAAATTTTGAACTCCTTTTGATATTTTCAATCAATTGGAATAACACCCAATCCAAACAACTAACAAATTAAAAAAAAAATAATTTTCAAAAGCAAAGCTTTGAATGGTCTTCAATGGTGGACTTCTACTCTTCAATTTTCTTACATTGCAAGCAGGTGATACACGAGGAGAAGTAGAAAATACACGGTCCCTTGAAGCATATGTAGAAGATGTGAGAAGAAGAGAGAGTGAAAGCAATGGTTGTGAGAATATAGATTTAACTGCATAGCTTTTAGAAGCAATGATTGGAAGAACATAAATTTTCAATTTGCTAGTGCTTTCAAAATATATACAATGTGGGCTAGACAGGGTAAAACTTAAAAAACATAGGCTATTTTTTATTATGGCGTGAAGTCACGCGTATTTTCTTGTAATTCTTTCTTTTTAATACTATTATTAAATCCCCCCCCCCCCCCTTACAAATGGTTGTAGTTGCCGCTACTTCGAGACATCAAGAAACTATATGGATAATAAAAGATAATGAGTTAGAAATTTGATTTTTTTTTTCCAATTTTATCTCTTTATTTTTTTTAGAATAAAGTAACGGAAAAATTGGCGACACTATGTCTTTTTTCCCCAACTATTTTTTGTAACTTAAAAAAAAAAAAAAAACTTATTTTGTAACTAAAATTTACTACTAACTGGCATTATTTTGTCCCAAATATCCATATAGTCCTTCCCTTTTTGTGCTTTGGCTTCTGGATAAGAAGTAAAAGAATCAGTAGTGTGGATAAAAGAAATGGCCACCGTCTCAGCATTTTGGGTTTGCAGAGCAAAATCTCATTCTCAAATTCCCCATTCTTCATCTATTGCTCTTCCTCAATTGTTCCCAATTCAATTCATCCAATTCCAAAGGAACGGGAGCAATGGCGTCGGCTATTCTTACTCTCGGAGTTTGGTGAAAGCGAAGGCACCTTTGAGAAATACTAGGATATGGTCCGCTGATGAGGAAGAAGGTGCCACTGCTGTTGTTGATGAAGCATCTGCTGCTCCGACAACTACCGTTGATCAGACTGTTTCTGTTTCCGTCTCCCCTTCCGATGTCCTCACTATGTTCTTTCAGGTTTAACCTTCTGACCTTATTTCTAGTACTTTTCATTTTTTTTTATTTTTAGTCAGTATAATGTTGGCCTGAGCTGAATTAAATGGGGGACATTGGTCAGTGAGGATTCATATAGCAGACTCCAACTTGTTTGGGACTAACGTGTAGTTGTTTAATTTTGTCAAAATCTCCACCTATGTGAATTCACCATGTCCCGGTAAAGGAGGAGGGTTGTAGTAGGTTGATGCTCAGTGTAAGAATAGTATTTATGATGAATTCTGGTAATGATTCATTACTAATGAATTTCAGTCATTTTCATATTGGTATGACATGGTTTCGGAGAGGAATCCATATAAATGATTCATATAGGAGGAGGGTTGCAGTAGGTTGATGCTTAGTGTAAGAATTGTTAGTTTATGATGAATTCTGGTTGTAATGTCTATGAATTTTTCGGTCATGTTCATATTGGTATGAGGTGGGCCCAGAGAAGAATGCATATAAATGATTCATATAGCTCGACTCCAACTAGTTTCGGGATTGAGGTTTAATTAATTATTTGATTGATTGTCTAATACTGTCTAGAAGAATGAGAAGCATTCGATGTGTTAGTTTTGCTTCCTTTTTTTCTTTCTTTCTTTCATTCAAATTGTTAATTGTGGATTTTCTTGTGAATGATAACTCAATTTATATTATTATCACAGGCAGAAGGAACAATGAGTGAAGCAGCTGTTCCTAATGTGACTAAGGCTTTAGAGGTAATTTAGTATATAAAGTTCAGATCTTTATGTTGTACATGCCAATTTGTCCGCCCTTTCTTAAAGACTTCAGTTGTCTTTGCATTTGAAATACAATGTAGTTGAAGTTGCAGGGGATTCTGCATTTTTCTTTTTCTCTGTAATTTAATGATACTTGTAGAACACCAGAAAGAATCACAATTACATTGTAGTGGGAAATAAACAACATGAGGTCCTTAAACTTTAAGAGACAAATTAGAGAAAGCAAAATGTTCTGAGCTTTCTAGGTGTTTAAATTATTTTCTTTTGGAACTAGGCATATCTGAAATTTTATAATCTAGAATCAAAGTACAGGTATAAATACTCATTAGAAGTTGCAGTAATGAACTATTGATTTTGTGAGTGTTTGGTGAAGAGTTGTATCTGTTTCTCCATCTTTATTCCAAATTTGTAGTGAGATTGCCTGAAGGAAATTTTCCGTTAAAACAATAGATTTTAGCTTATAATAACTTAGAATTTAAGAATAGTTGTGAGTTGACCTTCATAATTTCATTGTCTGTCCATATATATATACAGGAGATAGAAGGCATTACAGATCTCAAAGTTCAAGTTGTTGAGGGCATTGCAAGCGTGGAGGTGATTTACATTTATAATGCTTCTCTTATATTTACTCGTTTATAGTAGTATATTCTGTTTGTGGGATAATACTGGGTATGTTGTTGTTGTTGAGTAGTATATTCTGTTAGAGGAAATATTGCTGTAGAAAGTTGACATCCTGAGAAACGTAATGCACCTTAGAGACATTGCATAAAATTAATAAGAAAGTGTCATTTCTTCTTCAAAAGTAACTGGAATAAAAGTGAAAAAGGCTGTTAAAGTACTTGTTACATTTTGAACTATAAAATCTTCTGTAGAACGTCTAACACAAAAAAATATCCTTTGAAGCTGCTATTTCCCCTAGCATACAAACTACAGAAAACCCTATTAAAGAATTTCGTTGACAACATAGATCAAGCGTACAAAAGTGGGAAGGTAAAGTTACCATCTATTTCCATCAGAATTCGAAGCTAAGTTCCTCATTTCAGCTTACCAACTTCAGTTTACATAAGTATCCTTGCTGGCATGAGAGTTAGGATCCCACTGCAGAGAGGAGAGCCGTAAAGGATTTGTGGGTGTCTGAGATCTTCATCGTCTAATTTTTAGCCAACAACATGTTAGTTATATATAGGTGAATTATGTAATAACTCCTGTATAATCTAAACATGGAGAAAAATTACGTCTAAACTTCACTTAAAAAAGAACATAAGAAGCATTTAAATACATGTCTCTGTTTTTTATATTCAGAAGTTCAATAAGGCATTTGAAGAGCCAAGAGATGAAACATGGCATAATTAGTCATATATTCCTTGGTTCGGTGTTGATCTAAGTTGTTAATTGATGCAGTTAACAAAGCAAACGACAATACAAGCTACAGGGGTCTCTTCCAGTTTGGTTGAAACTATACAAGGTTCAGGCTTCAAGTTGCAAACATTGAATCTCAGCTTTCAGGATGAAGAAGATATTAGCTAAAGGGTGGCTACGAACACTTGTTTTGGAGTTCAGAGACGATGATGAGATGATATCTTTCAGGAACGTCTTAAGAGATTTCTATTTCCCCTACTGCGATGCAAGTAGTTCAGTAGGCCTATATCTGTAACATTTTTTGGGATTATGCATATAGAGAACTATATAATTTCCTCTTTAGCTACATTGTTATTTCAGGATCTTGCTGTTATCGCTTAAGCTTCTATCTGCAGTTTAGTTAGAATGTTGAGAAAGTACTTGTGTTCAATCTTGCACTATCAGCGTTTAAAGAAAAAATGAAAAGAAAAAACAGCATCAGTTGCAGGGCGAAACTTCTGTAGAACCTCGCTCAACTGCTACCGAAAAGAGGAGAAGTACTAATGCTATTTGCTTGAGAGTTCATAACGGGCATCCAAAGAAACATCTAGATTATGCGCTGTGTTATTATAAGTTCCTAGCATGAGTTAACTGCAACTATGATTAATTATGAACAATAAACATCCATGTGGAATCACATGTTAAAGAGTAAATGAAATGTATCTCAGTGCCATGATATCCATATATAATTAAGGAATGCGAGGTGGCTACTCTTAATTTTATTACCAACTTGCTAATCCCTGTTGTAGATGAGAAAAGATTCAACCCTGCCCTTAGCCCTCATCATAGATCTAGAAGCTCAAGTCATATTGTTTAAAATGCATGTGCCTAACTATTGGTAGGCAAAGTTATTCGATGTCTATGTGGTCGAGTTCGGTTTTCGGATGATCCGGGATCAATTTGGAAGAAGGATTTTTGTTTTAGAAGCTTAAGCGGTAAAAGTTGACCAGAGTTTGACTTTTATGTAGATGACTCCGGAATGGAGTTTTGATAGTTCCAACACCTCTGTATGGTGATTTTGGCCTTAGGAGCATGTCTGAATGTTGATTTGGAGTTACGTAGGCTGTTTCAGTATGAATTGGCGAAAGTTGGAAAAATGGAAGAGTTTGGAAAGTTTGACTGGGAGTTGACTTTATTGATGTCGGGGTTGGATCCTGGTTCCGGAAGTTGGAATAGGTCCGTACTGTCATTTATGACGTGTGCAAAATTTGAAAATCTGATCGATTTCGGTCAATTTTTTTGAACGTTTTTTGACAGTTTTCTAGTAGTGTAGATAATATATCATTAAGGGTAAAAAAAAATTCAAAGTTCAAGAGTTAACAAATATAAAAAGGAGTCATATTTAATTGAAACAGACAAATAAAAAGAGTACTCTCATAAATGCCACTTAAAAAAAACCGGTAATTACCACTTATAAATCACTGGGAATTGCATCTATCATATGCGATTTATAAGACGCATTTTTCAATTGCGATTTACAGGTTGCTTTTTCCAATTGCATTTATAAGTCGCATTGAAAGTTGCGACTTTTAATGTAGTTGCGTCTTGCGACTTACAAATCATATTTGCAACTACAACTTACAAATTCATAATTGTATTTAAGTCACAATATAAATTGAGAATTGTGTAAATTGCATTTACAATTGCATTTTATAAATCGCATAAGCTTTGCGATTTTAAGATCGTATTTCTAATCCAATTTGTGGCAACGGGTATCTATTTTGGAAAAAGCTCTTTCCTAGCAAGTGTCGCTCACATTACTTCACTATTCCTTTCTCTCTCTGCTTCCTTCTCCGATCAAAGTATGTGTTTCTCTCTCAATTATCGGTTTCTAAAAGGAAAATGTGGAAGTTAATACCCGAATATGGAGAATCAATGCGTGTATTGAGTCCTCTTTACCGTTGCTAATGTCACGTTGTACGATATAATGATCCGACCGGTCATTTTACTTTCTAGATCTTCGTTCCCCTAAATAAGACTCCTCGTATGTGCTTTTACTATTTTATGACTTGCGGGGATGGTTAGTTCGGGTTTAGAAGGGTTCGGATTGAATTGGAACACCTAGTTCCTTAATATTGGCTTAAAAGGGTAAAGTTTGACTTGGGTCAACATTTGTAGTAAACGATCTCAGAACCGGGATTTGACGGTCCCATAGGTTCGTATGATGATTTTGGACTTGCGCGTATGTTCAGATCAGATTTTAGATGACCCGGGAGCGTTTCGGCGCATGAAGGTTTTAAAGTTCTTTAAATTTTGTTTGAAGTTGGTTTTGGTGTTATCGAGGTCCGTTTGGGATTTCGAGTCCTAGAATAGTTCCGGGTGATTTAAGACTTGCACGCAAAATTTGGTGTCATTTCGAGTAGTCTAAGTATGATTCGGCGTGTTCGGAGTAACTTGGAAGAACTTGAAGTTCATAAGATGATTCAATTTGGTTTGGGGTGCGATTCTTCGTTTTTTTTTACGCATTCCGAGGGTTTGAGCGAGTCCGTTTTATGTTTAAAAACTTGTTGGTATGTTTGGGTGAGGTCCCGGCGGTCTCGGGTGCTATTCGGACGATGTGCGGATCAAGTTTGAACTTGAAAGAACTGTTGGTGCACCAGTTCTGGTGCATCCGCACCTGCGAGCTTTTGGTCGCAGAAGCCGCCTGGGACTGGCGGTCTATGGCCCGCAGAAGCGGAGGAAGTTCCACAGAAGCGGCCTCGCTTCTGCGGTGAAAGGGCTGCATGTGCGAGAAGAGGCTGGCCAGGCCTGGATCGCAGGTGTGATGCTGCTTCCGCAGAAGCAGTAGCCCGTCCGCAGAAGCGAAGGCAGGTGGCCTGGACTAGGATCGCACCTATGATGGGTTTTGCACAGGTGCGGCGTCGTAGATGCGGCCCAGGATCTGCAGAAGCAAAAATCGTTGGGCAGTGAGGCTCATTTAATGTTGGGACATAGGCAATTTTAGCTCATTTTTTTTTTCATCCCTTGGACGATTTTTAAGCTCTTTGATTTCACCTAGCACTTTGAGGTATGGATTTTTAATACGTGTATTTTTGGGTGGATTCTTAGCATAGAAAGTGTAGAAATTGCGGGTTTAGTTGAAAAACCTATGCTTTGATAAAAATAGGATTTAACCACGAAAATGATTATGGAATTGGGTGAAAATTATATATTTGAGTTCGTGAGGTTATGGATAATAGTTATCTTCGAAATTTTTAGGAATTTGGGCACGTGTGCCCGGGGATGAATTTTATGAATCTTCCAATTTGGGTTGGGTAATTATTCTAATAGCTTAATTATTAACTTTTTGAGTGTATATTGATTAATTTATATAATATTTGGCTAGCTTCAGATTGTTCGGCACCAAGTTGAGGCCTTAGAGTGAATTTGTGGGTCGGAAAGTGAGCTTTGAGACGAGGTAAGTCTCTTGCTTAACTTTGTAAGAGGAAAATTTTCCCATAAGTGATTTAAATTATTATTTGCTTCTAATTGTGGGGACTACATACACACGAGGTGACGAGAGTCCGTGTGTAACTACTAATTATGCTTAAGTCCGGGTAGTTTAGGGCCCAAATCATGAAATACTTGTAATGTTTGCACCATACTTGTTAATTAAAGTACCTAAATTATGTTGAAACTTGATAAATGAGTTGTAAAGATCGAATTTCACTTACTTGAATTTTGGCGGGTTGCTTGACCATTAATAAAAATTGTGCTTCTTTGTGTATTAGCCTTGTAATAGCTTTTAAATCGGATGTTCATAAAGTATTCTCTCTTCTTGTGGAGCGGGCCGAACGCCTCGACAATATAATAGATGTATATGTGGTTCGTGTCGCTCAACCCTCGGCAGTGTACACATATAGGGCCCCAATATTTTAAATAAGGATATACTGGACATTTAGCAAATAATTAAAAATAAAACAAACAAATATCAAAAAAGAAAAAAAAGGATGGAAACAAAAAGGCCGAAACCCATTAGAAAGTAGCTTGGCAAGGTTTGAAAAGGTTTTATAAAGCAAAGAAGCTTTTGGCTTCTGAAGGAAACGAGAAACAGAAAAAAAAAAGCACAAAAAGAAAGAAAGAGAAAAAGAAGAAGAAGAAGAAGAAGAAGAAGAAGAAGAAGAAGAAGAAGAAGAAGAAGAAGAAGAAGAAGAAGAAGAAGAAAGTTTTGATCAAAGACTTTAAGAAGAACTGGGAGTTCTTCGACTCGAGAGGTTAACCTTCTTCTTCTCATCTGTTGAATTATTTCACTACATCTATGCAATTTCATGTAGTACAAAAGAATTCAATATCAACTTTCTCTTATAAAAAAGAAAGATACAATTACTATGGAGATAATAAGGCTATAAAGGTTTGGTTTAAGCACTGATAGGTCTAATTTTAGAGGAATAAATTATACTAAATAGTTTGAAATTGATAGAATTATGGACTAGTTCTATGATTAAATATAAATCCACCAATTAAGACTCAAACATGAACCCCGATGGTTGGGTATTTTAAATTAGATATGAATTAGCCTAAACGTGGAAATTAACATGAGATCGATATTATGTAATTATAGATTGATTGGAGGGAGTTGTACGAATTGCTCGAGGAGAAACATTTGGTATTTCGGCATGAGTACTGTGAGTAGTAATCTTACCACAATTTGTGTTTTCATAACTTGCATGATTTACACATAATTTTTAACATAAATACGTTACCGGTTATTTTGAGTTGCATGTGGGACAAGTTTTTTACTCGATATGATACCGAAATAGTTATTTGAGATGATTATGGTTGTTATAAATATTCTTGTTGTCACTAGATATGTTTTACCGTTACTTGAATTTACTGTTATGGAAATGAAATTACATGATTTGATAAGAATCGATGTGCCCTATATTGTTTTAAAATATTTTCCTATGAGTATATACGGATTAAAGAGGCCAGTATAAATGGGAGTAGAATTTGAAGGATCTTGTAGCTAACGACGGGTTCGTTAGACCTGATGCACCTTGAAATTACCGATTACCGTTACAACCCTCTCTAGTGGGAAGGTAGAACTAGCATACCGTTACTGATTTTCCTCGAGTAGGGACTACCGTTATATTTGACTTCTTGCGAAGATGTCCACAGTTATATCGATTACATGATCCGTTCATTGAAACCTCCCAAATATGAATATTGATATTATACAGTGGTTACCGAGCTTATTACTGAATTGTCAATTGTATTATACTACAAAAAAAACATGTTGAGACAGAAAATTATTTATTATTTCTGAAAGGGCATTCTTATGATATTTTCTGTTTAATATACTAGAATATTTTCTGACTTATCCCCAATAAAAATGGTTGTGGTTAAATGTTATTACTCGCTGAGCTAGAAACTCACTCCCCCCTATTTGTTTACAGAGACAACAGTTGACGCAGACGAGGATTTCGTTAATTAGAGTGCACAGGTTAATAGTTCTTCGTGAGCCCCGTATTTGTTCGCGTCGGCAAGGAGTTTTAATTAATTGTTATGGTCTTTTCTTTGAACTCTTAGAGTCTCTCCTTAGTCATTCTTTTAGTGTTATTAGTATTCTTTCGTTATTATAGACTCATGTTGAATATCGCTCTTTCTTATCAAATTTAGAGATAAATTAGTATTTCTAGTTGTTAGTGGGTGAACTATTAATAGTAGATATTTGGTTTGGTTAGAAGATAAAGTTATTGTTGTTTGGATTTATATTAGGATGTTTGGGTTGATTTTGAGATAGGAAAATTTTTGTATAGTCCAAAAACAGGGGGAACTTTGTCCGCTTTTCTGTAAAATACCAATAAGGCTTACTTGGGAGCACCTGCTCCTAAGCGCCGGTCACGATCCTAAATTGGGTCGTGACAAAATTGGTATCAGAGCTTAGGCTTTAAGTACCGAGTCATGTAGCAATGTTTAGTTGAGTCTGGTTTATGGGTATATTGGCGTCCATACTTATGATCTTGAGGCTACCAAACATCTAGGAATGTTTTCCCTTCTTTCATTCTTTGATCTTGTGTTGAGATAACTTGAAATTGACTTTGGAGTATTTCTTTCGCAGATGGCTAGGACACACACACCCTCATATGCTAGACGTGGTGCTGGATGTGGTACTACCCAAGGTGGCGGTTAAGTTGGGGTTCATCAAACTAAAAGACAGGCTGCACCTCAACCTGAAGTTGGGAACATGGGTCAACCCCAAGCTACTATGCCAGATCAAGCGCAAGAACATGGAGTTCAGGACGCTCCATAACCAGTGCCAACTGTTGTACCTACTGTTACCTTACATGCAAACGCAGTGGCAAAGTTATTGAATGTGTTAGAAGCATTGGTACCTACTTAGGGTGGAAGTTCAGCTCCTCAAGCTACTTTACAGACACAAGAACCTACACAGACTCAGACTTTCGGGAATAAGGAGGTATCTCTACCAGAGTTCCCGAAATTGAAATTACTAAAATTCACAGGTTCTGATAATTCAGCAGACCTTTAAAGTTTCTTGGATGAGACACTAGAGCCATTACGTGCTCTAGGATGTTCTAGTGAGAGAGTCGTGGAGCTCGCATCATACAAACTAGAGGATATGGTCAATACATGGTATGAAACTGTATTTCTAGGAAGGCCAACAAGAGCAGCACCACTGACATGGGACAAGTTCAGTAAGTTGTTCATGGATCATTTCTTTCCAGACAGCCTGAGGCAAAATATGCTAGAGACTTTGAGGGATTGGTTCAGACTCCATATATGGATGTGTCAACATATAACACCAAGTTTTGTAATCTGGCTAGATATGCTCCTTACTTAGTGCCTACCCAAGAAGCTCGAGTTTAGAGGTTTGTTGATGGGTTAGTTGGTCGTTTATACATTGTAGTAGACCCACATATAAAGACTTTCTCCTACTCTGATGCAGTCGATCTCGCTAGAAAGATTGAAAACAAGGGACGTGACGAGCGTGCAACCAGTGATTTACGTAAGAATGCCAAGACAGGGGGATCTTTTAGTGGCGATTTTAGTGAAAATCGCAGAGCAGGAAGTTAGAGACAACATCAACAGGGTTCTCAGACAGGGACACACTTGTCTTCACAGTCCACATACATGCCACAATATAGACAGGGTATTAGGGGACCATCATCATCTGGACTTTGTAATTCTGGGGAGATATATACCATTCCTTCAGTCTGCCAGACCTGTGGTAGATCACATTTGGGCCAGTGTCGTGTTCAGACTGGAGAGTACTTTCAGTGTGTCCAGTTGGGACATCACTTGAGGGATTTCCCTCAGCCTCCGAGGAATTTCAGCCAAGCTTTTATTCAGTCAACTACACCTACTCAGACCACTCGTAATACTTCAGGTGCTACAGGTACAGGAAATAGAGGTCGAGGTGCTGGAGATCGTGCTACTGTGAATTAAGGACAAGGGAATGTTGGTAGAGGTCAGGCGAGAGTTTTTGCATTTACTAGATAGGATGCTCAGGCCTCGAATACTATGGTTACAGGTATTCTTTCTGTCTGTTCATTTGATGCACTTGCGTTGATTGATCCGGAATCTACTCACTCCTGTGTGTCCTCGTACTTTGCTTTGAGGTTTAGTAGACATCCTGAGCTATTGAATGATCCTTTTCTAGTTGCTATTCCTGTTGGAGAGTCCATATTAGCTGAATACGTGTATCGTGGTTGTCAGATTCGGGTTGAGGGTAGAGATATTTTAGTTGACCTTATTGTACTTTGTATGATTAACTTTGACATGTTGATGGGAATGGATTGGTTATCTTCTTGCTATGATATCGTCAATTTTCATGCAAAGATAGTTAAATTTGAGATACTAAATGAACCCAGTTTTGTTCTAAAAAGGGGTCAGGTTCTAGAGATTTGCAAAGTTGTACCTTTTATAAAGGCGTAACGACTTCTGGAGAAAGGTTGCTTGGGTCTCTTAACTGTTGTAAATGACACAATAAAGGAAACATTTAGTATAGAAAATGTACCAGCAGTGAGAGAATTTTCTGATGTATTTTCTGAGGATTTACCCGGATTGCCTCCAGTACAAGAAATAGATTTTGGTATTGATTTGCCACCTGACGCATAGCCTATATCGATACTTCCATATCAGATGGCACTAGCAGAGTTGAGGGATCTAAAGCAACAGTTGCAGGATTTGTTAGATAAGGGTTTTATCAGACCTAGTATATCACTATAGGGTGCACTAGTATTGTTCGTAAAGAAGAAAGACGGATCTCTGAGAATGTGCATTGACTATAGGCAGTTGAACAAGATAACAATACGCAATAAATATTACTTGCCTCGTATAGATGACATGTTTGATCAGTTACAAGGAGCTGCCCACTTTTCAAAGATTGACCTCCGATCTGGTTATCATCAGCTTAGAATCAAAGATGAAGATATTTCTAAGACTGCTTTCAGAACTCGGTACGAGCATTATGAGTTTCTAGTGATGCCTTTCGGATTGACTAATGCTCTAGCTGCATTCATAGATTTAAAGAATAGGATGTTCAAGCCGTTTCTAGATAGATTTGTAATAGTATTTATTGATGATATCCTAATATATTCTCGTAGCCAAGGAGAATACGAGAATCATCTCAAGACTGTGTTGCAGACATTGCGAGAACATCGGCTTTATGCTAAGTGTCACACCCCTTTTTTTACACCTCACTTCACTAACCCTCTTAAAATTAATAAAAGGATTTATAAAGCTTGAAAAGGGTTTTCCAATTAGAACGTGACAAAAATTATTTTCAAAAGGAAATAACTGAGAGTCACCGCCTGACATTGATTTTGGTGTGCCAGGTCACCATTTTTTAAAAATAATTTTTCCTTTTAAAACACTTGGGACTCCAAAACCAAGTCTGCACCAGAGATTCGGGTAAGGGGGTTCATTTGACTCTAGGAGAAGATGTTAGGTACTCCGCAAGTCCCATAACTAGTACGGTTACATACTTGATCTAGTCGGCTTTTAAAATATTCAAGTTGAGGTAAAAAACACACAAAAAAATAAACAATCAAAAGAGGCTCAAGATCGTTCCCACCTAATAAAAGAAAGATAAAAATAAAAATAAAATAAAAATAAAAGTACTACGAGTTCGCTTTCGGGCTCCAATTACAAAATACTACGGGCCATTCCCAGAATAAAATATATACAAATCCTTCGGGGCATTTTCCGGATAAATTTAACTAAGGGAACGACCTATCGCCTCAAAACTAACAAAAATCTTAAGGCTTACCTACCCAAGTGTGATCGGCCTACACATAATACTAGCGGACAAAGCATGAAATAAGAAAGTAAAAATGTGACAATGGGTAAAGCAGATACAAATTACCTTTTTAATCTCAAGTTCTCAACCCCACGACCCAGTACACTACTTCTAATTCACATCATCAATGTCCTTTAATTTAATTACAATAACTAATCCAACAACCAACCATTTAAATTTCAAACAAAGCTTGATTAGAGCAATTTCATATTCGGTAAAATATTCATCATCACACAAACAAACTAAATAAACTTACAAAACATATTGAGCAAACTAACGAGATAGAGGAAAAGAATAGACCTCAATGTATTTTGCCAAATGAAATTTAAAAGCAGGACTCGTTGATGGCGGCAGGTTTGTGCGTTAGTGGAGATTGGCGTTTTGGGGTCGATTTATTGGTTCTAAGGGTGTGTAGGGGTGAATAAGAAGATGAAGAAGCAGGACTCGTTGGTTGGTTGACGTGAGGCCTGGCGGGCGGCGATGGCTGAGTGGAGTCCTCTAGGGTTCAACTAGGGTGTGTTCAAGATTTTGTCCTAGTTCCAGAAGAAAATCTGATGGGCAAGATAAAAATTAGTCCAAAAATTAATTCTATTCCCTCACCCCTTTTTTCATATGTAAAAATAATATAGCAAACAAGATAAACTATTAAAAATACTACTTAATCTTGCTTAAGAAAAATAACTATTAAAATAACACTAACCATTTAAAACAAACCTATTTTTTGGTATTTTTCCAAGATTAAAAATGACTACAAAACTTTAATGAAACTATTTTTTGTAATATTTGTTTTTTTGTGAGAAAATAAAGTAAAAAGGTCAAACTAATTAAAATAGCGATATTTGGCCTAAATTAAATATTTACATGCTAAAATATAAAAAATCTTGGGCAGGGTCAAAAATCACATGTCTACAGCTGCCCCTCTTTGACTGAAAACACGAAGTATTTTCAGACAAAGAACGACTAGACAGATTTTTTGACCTGACCCTTATTTAAAGAGACTTAAAATTTAAAAGAAAGGAGAATGTGACCGAGCCCTGGTATCCGAGCTGCCTATATATCCTTGGCTATAAAGGAATCAGGCCACGTGTAGTTTAGAAGTGAATGAGGTGATGGAGTATATTGAGGTGGAGAACCGGTCGAGGTGCCGTTCTGTCGAGGTTCCGGTCCGTGGTCCTTTAATTACATCAAAATCAAAGATGAAAAAGACTAACTAAGCCTGTCAACTACGAGTTACAAGATTCCTATCTATACGTCTTCTGAAGCTTGATCTTGAGTCTTGAATGGTTCTTTATGCAGACTTTAGATTTGAACCTTGATGCTCGTTAGCTGCAGGTGCTAGCTCGTTCTTCTTCAGCTTTTCGGATCAAGATCGGACATATAGTGCTTGTGACCTCAGTCATGTCTTGTTGGATTGTGACTAACTTTTGTTGATCATCTCGGACGTTGACTCGCATTCTTGCCGCGAACTTCTGCTACTTCTAACTTGAATTGAATTCTGAAATGACTTCCTTCGTTCTCCAAGTGGGTGCCTTCTACTGACTTGAAACTTGAAATGAACTCTGAAATGTCTTCCCTCGTTCTCCAGATGGGTGCCTGCAATCAAAATAACAAAACAAACAAAATTTTCTGCCCTAGTTTGCACTAGGAAGATTTGTGAGTTATTACTAAAACTGTAAATCACCTATGATATTGATGCAATGATGAGAGTAACAATAAAGACTTGACTGGGATGTGCATCTCCTGTGAGTAAAACCAAGAAAATTTGACTAGCAAATTCATCAGACTAGGTCTTCTATCTTAGGAGAAAGATTCATCAGACTAAGATTTCGATCCTAGGAGAAAATTCAAGAGACTAGGTTTTCTATCTTAGGAGAACAATTCATCAGACTAAGATTCTATCCTAGGAGAAAATTCATCCGACTAGGTATATTATCTTAGGAGAAAAAATTCATCAGACTAAGATTTCGATCCTAGGAGAAAATTCATCAGACTAGGTCTTTTATCTTAGGAGAAAGATTCATCAGACTAAGATTTTGATCCTGGGAGAAAATTCATCAGACTAGGTCTTTTTTTTTTGTTATCTTAGGAGAAAGATTCATCAGACTAAGATTTTGATCCTAGGAGAAAGTTCATAAGACTAGGTCTCTTATCTAAGGAGAAAGATTCATCAAACTAAGATTTTGATCCTAGGAGAAAATTCATCAGACTAGGTCTTCTATCTTAGGAGAAAAATTATCAGACTAAGATTTGATCCTAGGAGAAACTTCATCAGACTAGGTTTTCTATCTTAGGAGGAAAAATGTGAAGAGTGATGGCAACGTTTTATGCACACTAGCAAGACAGGTAAGGGAAAAGATTTGAGAAACTTCCCTTTGTCGACTCTTCTCTTCTTCTTTTTCCTTTTTCTTTCTTTTCTTTTCTTTCTTTTTTTCTGTCTTGTTTTTGAACCAACTTGCTTGCACTGCTTTGTAACTATTTCAAACAAAGAAAACTTGTGAGTTTAAATGTGGTGGTTAATTTGTAGCCTTGACCTTGAGGCAGCTGCTTCTGCACTTGCCAAGATAACTTTGATTTCAACTTGGAAGACTTTGTCTGTTATCGACTACCCATTTTCTTTCAACCCTTATCACAGAAAACACCTCTGCTCCATTCGATCCCAATATCCTCTATTTGTTGTATTTTTCTCATGAGTTAACATTTACTGAACCCTTGCATTTCACATGAATCCCAACGCATGTTGATTATTACCAACTCAATGCGCATACCACTTTTCCCTGACTCATGCCACTTTGATGTGCTAGCCAAATTCGTTTTGTACAATTGGAAAGCTGGTAGCAAATTTTGAAGTCATTTCTCACTTGTTCTGACCAAACAGACTCAAGAAGGGACTCAAACAAAACAAGAGGAACAAAATAAGGGACAAGGGAAAGAGATGATACCTAACAAAAAAATTACAAAGTAGAAACTTATCAGATGTGGATACCAACTCTAATGACCATGACATGCACCTTTGGATTAAATGGCCTAATTTCTCAACCAAGTCTAATATTCAACTCTTGTCGTACCTGTAAGCACGTGATTTTTGATTCACGAAAACTACTCCAAAAGAAATCGAAAATAAAGCAAGTTACCTTCGGGTACAATTTTGAGAATATGCGTGACATTTTGATAATTGTTCTGTCCGTAAACACTCGCCTTGCAATAGTTGAAAATACAAAAATACATGTTGCATGCATTTAGGAATTAATGGTACATTTTAGAAATTAATTAACCATAATTTGGTTAAAAGAAAATCAAAAATATATGCATGTGTGTTTCTTGTCATTGAGTGATTTTATTTAAATTTGTGTGTTAATTATTATAGGTGTTAAATAATATGTGTGTAATTTTATTTTTGATTTTACAATTTATTTAGGATTTTTGTTTAATTTTGGTAATCCTAAGTGGGTAAAATATCAAGGAAACCTGGTTTGGACCAGGTGGAACCAAACTTTCAGGCCCAAACCAACCACATGGATCCAGTCCAAACCCAGGCTGCCCAGGCACGGCCCCAAACGACGCCGTATCAGCATCCCCGTCTTGAGCCGTTGATTTGATTCAAATGAACGGTCCCAATCAAGCCACTCATTAAACCTCAACGACGCCGTTGCAGGCACATTGATCTGAGCCGTCCAACCCCATTGATCCAACGGATCCAGGCCCTCCCCTAGACTCGTTAACCTGACCCGATCCATTCACATACCCGGTCTCACTCACCACTACGCCCAAACGACGTCGTCCCCCTCCTGTGAATAGATCCTGGCCATCAATCTCACCCGATCCAACGGCCAGGATCTAAACCCCTAAGTCGTATATAAGCCTAACCCTTTTACCCCGCCCCCTATCCAAGCACCCCACCCTGCTCCTTCGTCTCTCTCAGAAAGATTCCAAACACCCCCGAAACCCTAGCAGCCGCCCTGGTTCCCTTTCAACGAAAACCCGGCGGCAAGGACGCCGGTGACTACCATAGCTACACCACTGGACCTACAAGCCATCCTGAACATAAATCCCTAGTCACTTAACTTCGAATCACCTCCAGGGTGCTCGAATCCTCGATCAAAGATTCGAGCCAAAACCCTAAGTCACCTGATGAGTCCCAAATTCACCCCAGTCACTCCCCTGACATCCCTCATACCCTAATCAACTTTGGTTTCGTTCGAATCTAGGTAGAACTCTTCGAACCACAGATCTAAGCTCAAGAACCCTAAAAATCGAACCCATGGGGGTCCGTCCAAATCAATAGCAGGTTGGGGTCTAATAGACCTTAATCGAGGTGTTCTCAGTCGAGAACACTTCGATTAAAGTCCATTCGACCTCAAAAAGGGTCGAGTCCGGTTCGAGCATGGGTCATTTTGTTTTTAAGTTTCAGAGGTAAATTTCCCTTTCTTTCCTTCTGTTTGTGTGCTATTTGTGTTTGTTTACATGCTGGTTTAATTTGTTTGATTTTTCTGTCATTTTTCCTTTAATTCTGTTCCGTCCTCATAAGACCTTTCATTTGGTCAATTGTTATTTTGTCTGTGTTTGAATACGTTTTGTGATACACATGCTCGAGTTAATTAATGTCGTCAGTCATATAGATTCCTTATGTCGTGCAAAATGGTTGAAGGCAGTTAATGCCCCGTTCATGTCATTTGTTTGATTGACTGATTATTCTACGTCATGATTAGTATAGTCGATTAGATAAACGTCGCCGATTAGCTTTATATGATTGAATGTTCAAATTTTCTGAGTCGTATAGCTTCATAGGATGGATCGAGTCATTGTCGTTCATTGGACATTTGACATTGTTTGAAAATGGTTTGTAACTGCAATACAAATAATTAGAACTCAGTCTAGGGCAGCTTTGAATTTGAACTTTCAGAAGTTCAAAATGTCCTACTGTTGCAGTAGGATAATACAGTAATAATCAGGGTTTAACAGGGGCAATTTGGGGGTTTGAAAAGAGCAAAAATGACTAGTTTAAGTGAGCTGATGATAGGGTACTGAAACTGGATTTAAACTAATGTAATAGTGGAGAACCAAACTTGGTAGCATGGGGTTGATTAAATATTATAGGCTGCCCATACCTTTGGGCAGAAAACACATGCTAAGGGGCTGTTAGGAGGATGGGCATTGGGCATTTTGTGATTAGTTTAAAGGAGTTATGGGCAGAGTTGAAGGCTGAAGGAATCAAGGCAGCCTGGGGGCCTGCCATTTCTGCCTATAAATAGGTTTATTTAGAACAAGAAAGGGGCTGGTCTTCGAACTTTGAGAGGTCAGTTTAGTATTGAGAGCATAGGCTGGACATTTTCAAGTCTTCAGAAAAAAAAAAAGAAAAAAAAAACAAGGCTGGTCTTTCAACTTTAGGAGGACAGTCTACTTTCAGAGTAAGATAGAGTTAGGATTGTGCTGGAATTAGAGCATAACAATCAGAGGCTACTGTTTTCTTGCATATGTTTCCTTCCCTGCTTTGCCTGTACTTGTTTTGGTGTTGTTGGGTTGCAAACTGGACTTTCTTGCTTGAGTTTTAAAGATTTGTTGCTGGGTTTTGTTGCTGTTGATTGCTGGTTTCTGTTCCTGCTGTTGTTGTGTATGCTACTGCTTCCACTGATCATTCCTCTTCTTCTTTTGCTTTTATCAATACCAGGTACACCACTGATACACTGTCAATGTGAGTTGAAAGTTGAAATATGAATACAAAAGAGAAGAGTTGAAGTTGTTTATTTTCATACATAGCCTGTATATCGAACATTAGGTTGTGTATAATAGTTCACGTCTTCTATTAGGATAGTGAAGGTAGCCCTCATGTATAGTTGAATGTCATGTATGGCAACTTAATATCATACTGTGTATATAGGCTGGTAGATAAAAAGGGTTGGCAGTGTAATAAGCCATATCTTGAACTTTACCTATGTTTGTGGTTAGCATATCTTCTAACGCATGTTAAGTGTTAAACTATCCATTATTAGTTAATCTCATTTCCTTTAGTAAGCTGCCTCGTTATAACTTGCAACAACACCTTTAGAGTAGATAGCACAAGTTTACATTTCAGCCTTATGAATGTCGAGCCCAAGTCGAATGAGCTAACCAGGCCTTCATCGGAAAAGCAGTGGCCGAGGTCCAGCCAATACTGTGTGTGCTGGGCCTGGGCCCATAATATCCAAACGACTGCCCATATACGCGTCCATACTTCGGATTTTGCGAAAAATATTCGGAACCCAACTATAAACAACTTGTAAGCATGTAACTAAGTTGGACCATTTTTCTGCTTTCATTATTAGAGACAAATGTAACAGGAAACATAGCCCCTATAGGACGAGCTTTAAAAATAAAAAATGAGGCGTGCCTCGCCAAATAAATCACACATCGCTGGGGCCCTCAATAAATACATAACCATTGACTAGACTTTGGATTTGGCCGTTTAATGAACCTTCACGGCCTCTTCCTAAAATAACAATACGTTAGTCTCTTTAGGACGCGCCTTAATAAATCTTACCTTCTTAAACTCGGGTGCACATTTATGTGACCCAAATCCAAATCTCAACGAGAGTCGAAATGCGTCTCTAATCACGGGTACATTGATTGTGACGTGGTTCGAGATGCATGTCCACGACGTTGCAAATTCCTTTAAAAATAAGAATGAGATGAGCCTCGCCGAATAAAAGTACAAAATTGTGGGGCCCTCAGTAAATATTTGCTTTAAAATTCATTAGACTTCGGGATGGACCGTTTAGCAAAATTCCACGGCCCTACCCAAAGAAATGATACGCTAGTCGCTTTAGGCGCGCCTTTAATAATTTAATTTTCTCAAACTCGGGTGCACATTTATGTGACCCAAATCCAAATCTCAACGGAGTCAAAGTGTGTCAACGACCACGGGTACATTGATTGTGACGCGGTTTGAGATACATTTTCACAACGTTGCAATTCCTTGTAAAAATAATAATAATAATTATGAAAGCTGTAAAAAGTTAAAATTTGCACATAAGTTCATATTTGTATAAAATCAAATAATCAAGCCGAATATGATAGTTGAGCGACCGTGCTAGAACCACGGACCTCGGGAATGCCTAACACCTTCTCCCGGGTTAACAGAATTCCTTATCGGATTTCTGATGCGCAGACCGTTAAATAGAGTCATTCTTTTCCTCGATTCGGGATTAAAATTGGTGACTTGGGACACCCTAAATCTCCCAAGTGGCGACTCTGAAATAAACAAACAAATTCTGTTTCAATTGTCCTTTAATTGGAAAAAACTCCTACGCCCCTCGCGGGGGCGGAAAAAGCAGGTGTGATAGCTCTGGCGACTCTGCTGGGGACGAATAACCTAGAACCACTGGTTCAGGGTTAAGAATTCGAGCTTAGAATAAATGTTATTATTTGGTTTTACCTATTATCTGATTTTATTATATGTTTTAGCCTAAATGTGCAAAATGTTGCTCTTACCGCTTTGATATTACTTGGACTGTATATATAAACTGTGTCGAAACCCCTCTCTTCTCTCTCTTGAGGAGTGCACGCTGGTCGTGACTTCTTTCTGTTAGTGTCATATACCAAAATAGAACGAGGATTCGGAGGAGTTGCAAAACCGGATGGCCCTTTGGTTACCGGTACACAGCTCCCATCCTCGTCTCGAGTTGTCCGCTCGGGTAAGCCAGGTCTAGAACAAACACCTAGGTTTTAAAACCTAGTATAACAAAGCCTCATGCCTGATCCCTAGTAGGAACGCTTATTTGCATCATGTGCATTCGACTTAGGGGACTCAACATAGGGGTTGAATCCGTCTAGGACTAGCAACCTGAAATGAAAAGACCATCCTGCTACATCATGTTTGCTTTATGCATTCATTTGCTTCAGACTTGCATGCTAACCGGTTTCGAAAATCTGGAATATTGGAAAATTGTGAAAAAAGAGTGAAGTAACAGTGTAGAGAGTTAATTGCCTATTTTAGAAAAACCAAGGCCCAAATACTGTCGAAGTTCTGCCGAAATTTTGGGAAAATGGAAAAAAAAAGAAAAATGTTTATTTTTTTAGTTTATTTCACTCAAAAAGCAAAAAATATATAGAAAAGAGTCTTGTATTTTTGGTTTGGTAAATAGGTTGGTCATTGTTTGTTAAAAAAAAGAAAAAAAAAAGAAAAAAAAGAGTCTGTGTTTTGTCTTATTTTCAAAATAGAAGAGGAAAAATAGTTTGTCGTGTCATGGAAAATGAAAAAAAAATATATTGTTTCCAAAATTTGGTGGTATGTTCTTTGCCCGAACTACGCAAGTTTGATTCTCGCAGGGTGTGAGATATGTAGGCAACCCCCGTCGGGTCCAACTTTCTTTTTGCAAAAAATAATCCAAAAAAGAACCAAAGTTTTTGAAATAGTTAGGGTGACGCCATTCTTTTCAGAAATAGCCGAATGTCGATTTTTAAGGAAAGAAAGGTGTGTCAATTTTGTATTCGAGCAAAATGAGTCTGGATCCTTGCTTAATCGCCCTAATAAACATGCAGAATGAGCACAAGTCCAAGTTTGCCGGTAACAGTTAGGAGCAAAATCCCTTTGGAGTTGCGTTTGTGGTGGGAGGATTTGGAAAAGTCAGAGTAAGACAAGATCCAACTGCATATGGGAGGTCTGACTAGTTTGTTGAATGTCAAGCCCAGATGCGACATCATAAAGGCTTTGGTTACATTTTGGGACCCGGCCCACAACGTATTCCGCTTCTCGGATTTCTAACTCACCCCAACCTTAGAAGAGGTAGCAGGTTACATGGACGTTACTGAAGGGTTAAGGCACAAATATCTGATCGCTCCAAGAGCTGTAAATTCGCACAAATTCATGGATCTACTGAAGATAAGCAAGGGAGTCCCATACACTGAATTGGATAGGGGTTTTTCTACCTTGCAATTCACATACCAGAGGTACGGGCATATAGGAGGGTTCAATGATCCGGAAAGTGGTGTCTGCATCAGAGGGAATCAGGCAAAGTGGAATGAACATAGGCGGTTCGCTTTCATGGTAGCATTCTTAGGCATTGTGGTGTTTTCCCGGAAAGATAGAAATATCGATTTGAAGGTGGCTGGAATCGTCAAGGTCCTGATTACCAACGATAAAAACATGCTTGCTCCTATGATAGTGTCCGAGATATACTGAGCCCTCACAGCTTGTAAAGCCGGGGCAGATTTCTTCGAAGGGTGCAATTTGTTATTGCAGATGTGGATGATCGAGCACTTATGTCATCATCCTCGATGTATGCGCTATATGTCTACGAACGAAGGCTGCATCGAAGGTTATAACCTAAGGGTTTCAAGTCTCAGATTACCGGAAGGGTTTGAAGAATGGGTATCCTATCTCCGCGCCATCACCGCAAAACAAATAAATTGGACATTGGGTTGGCTTCCTGTGGAAGAGATTGTGTATACGCCCGCCACTGGTCCTCACTTCCTCTTAATGGGACTCAGAGGTATTCAGCCTTATGCTCCTTACAGGGTGATGAGACAATTGGGAAGGTGTCAGGTGGACACCCAGACGAAGATCTCAGTATTTATGCAGTCGAGGTCAGCAACGACGGCCAATTTCCTGAAAAGACAGTTCGTTACATATGGAGTGAATGCCAGTATTTGACGGTGAATACTCGAGTAGGTGACATATCTAGAGGTGAAGTCTCACCGGCCTATCTCGCTTGGTATAGAAAGAAGAGCACTACGAGAGACGAACCAGAGCAGCCAACCAAAAGGCCTCACCTCCAAGATTTTGTTGAGTCATCGCAAGAACAATGGGGCTGGTTTGCAAAAGAAGAAAACTACAGGGCAGAAATAGGCAAGCTAAAGCAACAGATTAGGGACCTAAAATTTGAAAACAATGTGCAAACTGATGCCGACAAAGGGGAAAATAATAAGTTGGCCCAAGAAAATAAGGCCCTGAGAGTCCGAATCCTCCAAGACAGAAAGAACGCTGGTGGCCAACAGAAAAGTCGATCCAATGAGAGGTTGATAGCAGAGCTAAGGAGTCAGATCAGCAAAAGCTGAGAGGACTTGGAGAGATCTGAAGCTTGCGTAGCAAGAATAAAGGTCAGATGGACAAAGGGTATAATGGCCCGGAGAAAACATCTACAACAAGTCATAAGGGATTCTGGAATGAGCATCGGGATATTAAGGAAAACGAATTCCACTCTTCAGGAGCGGATCTTCAAACAAGCACGAGATGCCCAAGCTGACAGAAGGCGCTGTTACGATGTGATGACCAGAATGGAAAGACAAATGGAAAGGTTCCAGGATCAACTCGTCGACAATGCTCAAGCACTGGGGCTAAAAAACCAGCGCATAGAGCAACTGTTCATTTAGAGGGACAACATACGAGGAAGGATTGAGTAAATTGGGCACTACATCTACATGAGATGCCTAGCATGCGAGCAAGAACCTCGTGATACCCTCCTTGCCTCCATCATGGGTTATGTCCACCAGATCATGAATGAGTTGAAGAGCTTGCAAAGAGGCCTTACACCAAAGTCTGCGGAAAGGCTGAACGATGCCTCGCGGGCCCCTAAGTTGGAATTTTAATCCCTTGTTCGAATCTTGTTTAATTGGCTTTGTTGTCTTCCCATATGTTGTTTTCTTTTTCTTTTCATCGATGTCGGGTTAGGAACTTTGGAATCTGTACTATTGCTATTCTTTGTTTGAAGTAATTTGTAATAGCAAATTTTGGTGATGGATTAATTGATTCCGAAAGAATTTTTGTGTGTCTTTACTTTGTGGCAGAACTACGCCCGGTCTGATTCACGCGGAGACGTGATACGTAGGCAATCCACATAAGATTCGACCTCCATTAATAAAAAGGGAGGGAAAAGAAAGAAGAAGAAAATACAAAAATTGAATAAAATACAAGGGTTCCCAAAGTGCTTTAAAGGGACAAATAAGCAAGCCGGGATGACGCATGTTGTTCGAAGCAAAGCATGTTAGAAACGGTTAACTGCCTAGGAGCATTGCATCCCCAATGTGTTGTTATCAAATCTGTTAAACTCTAATGCTAACAAGTTTGTTGTTTTCTACAAATCTCAGACAGTTGGTTGTTAAAGCATTCTGGCAACACACCCTTACCAAACCAGATCCAAAGGACCAGTAACAACGAGCATGACTGCTTCAGAAAATAGTACCGAGGAAGAAAGGCCGTTGAGCCAGTTGTTAAAAGAAGCGATGGAAAATATAGAAAGGATGGGACTAGAGATGAATTCAATGTAGTTAGCTCTAGCCAAAGCACAAAAGAGCCCTGAGCCACTGGGGCACATACTGGAATACCCTCACTCCGGCCCTTCAACAAGCCTCCCAAATCATCGTTATCATCAGGAGAGAAGCCCCCATGATTCCCAAGCTCCACCACCCCATCAACCTCTCCCAACACCAAATGTTCCCACTTTTATGGGACCCACCTCAGCCACCCTGCAAAGATCAACTAGCTAGCCGTTGTTTCAGGCTCACGATACGCAATACTATCCCCCTGAGCCCACATTCCATGCGCCAGAACCCCATACCTACAATCCGCACTTGGAGGTACCGGCAGAGATTGAAAAGCCGGTTAAGGTCCCAGAACAAGATGAGGTAATGAGGAAGTTCAAAAGCCTGGAGCAGTCCTTCAGGAACCTGCACGGATTGGGCAACCAGGTCAGCGTGGCCTACAAGGATCTATGCCCTTTCCCGGACGTCCAACTCCCAGCTGGGTTCAAGATGCCTAAGTTTGATTTGTATGAAGGGCAGGGTGATCCCATGGCACATTTGCGGGGCTTTTGTAGCAAAATGAGAGGGGCAGGCGGCAAAGATGAGCTACTGATAGCTTATTTCGGCCAAAGTTTGAGTGGATCGGCACTGGAATGGTATACCAGGCAGGATTCCAGCAGATGGTACACTTGGGATGATCTGGCGCAGGCTTTCACGGGTCACTTTCAATACAATATCGAGATAGTCCCTGACCGTCTCACATTGCTGAGGACCGGAAAGAAGCCTGGGGAAAGTTTTCGTGAGTTTGGTTTCCGCTGGAGAGAACAAGCGGCCAGAGTTGATCCTCCCATAAGAGAGGGAGAAATGGTGGACTACTTCTTGCAAACACTGGATCCAACTTACTTTGGTCACTTGGTGACGACGGTTGGAAAATCCTTCAATGAAGTAGTAAAGATAGGGGTCATGATAGAGGAGGGTCTGAGGTCTGACAAAATCCTGAATTACTCGGCGCTCAAGGCAACGACCCAGGCTATTCAGAGCGGCACGGGAGGTGCGCTGGGAAGGAGGAAGAAAGAAGAAATTGCCACGATTGAGGCAAGCAGTTGGTCCAGGTCCGGCAAACCATACTACAACCAACCCAGACCCCACAGGCCAAACTACCCATACAACCCACCACAGCACTACTATCCACCTCAAGAACCACACTTCTCCGTACACCAAGCCCAAACATACACTCAGCCTCCGGTTCGCCCGTAATGGCGCACGCCGACTCCCCAGAACACACAAGCACCACCACAAAACACCTATCCTCCACCGAGGGCATATAGAAACCCTCCAGGGGCAGGCTTTCGGGGAAATCAGGCTGCTAGGAAAGACAGGCTACATGGACATAGAGCTTTTACTGAGTTGGGAGAAACCTACACCGCCTTGTTCCACAAATTGAGGCAATTGGGTTTGGTTAGTCCTGTCGAGACTCGAGGACCAAATCCTCCACCCCAAAATTTGGACCGATCAATAAGCTGTGAGTACTGCTCAGGGATGCTGGGGCATGATACCGAAAAGTGTTGGAAGTTAAGGCATGCAATACAAGATCTTATTGATGCCAATAAGATCGAAGTCCAGACGCCGGAGGAGCCCAACATCAACCAAAACCCATTGCCAGTACACCACGAAGCTCACATGATCGAGCTGGTATACGAAGGAGGGGAGCCAAAGAAGCCATCACAGACGGTGATGACAATTCAAGCCGCTCCGAAAGAAGGGTCGACCGGTGGAAGACCAGGGGTACAGTTGCAAGGGGAATGTGTCAAACCAGTGGTGATATTAGGAAAGAGTCCGTCCACCGCAACAAAGAAACCGGAGCCAGCCAAATTGGTAATATCAGGGACACCACCCACACCTGTGGTTGTCGTAAAAGGGGTCTGCAGAGGGCTGGTCACCATAAAACTGATAGTCCAATTGTCGATGACTAATAGCAAGGCCGTGCCTTAGAAGTATGAGAAGGCAGTGGTGATATACAAGGGAAAACAAGTGGAGGAAGATAGTTGTGAATCGCAAGGGCTGACTCGATCAGGACGGTGTTTTGCTCCGGTGGAGTTGAGAAAACCCAACCCAGCTGCAACAAAGAAACCTGTGTCTGAAGAAGAAGCGGAGGAATTCTTGAGGAAGATGAAAGTGCAGGATTATTCTGTGATCGAACAACTAAAGAAAACACCGGCCCAGATCTCGCTGTTATCATTACTAATCCATTCTGATGAACATCGTCGGGCCCTGATGAAGATACTGAATGAAGCTCATGTGCCCAACGAGATTTCTGTAAATCACCTGGAAAAGATTGTCACCAAAATTTTCGAGGTGAACAGGGTAACATTCTCAGATGACGATCTGCCAGTGGAAGGCACGGAGCATAATAAAGCTCTCTACCTAACTGTCAAATGTGAAGACTCGGAAGTTACTCGGCCATTGGTGGATAATGGCTCAAGTGCCAATATTTGTCCATTATCCACCCTGAACCAGTTAAAGATCGACCACAGAAGAATCCATAAGAATAGCATTTGCGTCCGAGGATTTGACGGGAATGGAACAGCCACCGTGGGGGATATTGTACTCGAATTGACCATCGGTCCAGTCCAGTTTACCATGGAGTTCCAGGTATTAGATGCCTCGGTATCTTATAACCTTCTATTGGGATGACCATGGATCCACACAGCCAAAGCGGTGCCTTCCACCTTGCACCAAATGGTCAAGTTCGAGTGGGATAGACAAGAGGTCGTACTGCATGGCGAGGACACTGCATGCACTATGGGTGGCACCATTGTGCCTTTCATAGAGACCAATGATGACAAGGGTCCCTGGGTTTACCAGATGTTCAATGCGATATCGGCAAACAAGGTTTCTGAGGGTGAGATCATTCAGCACCCTAGGGTAGCTTCCGCAACGGTCATGATGGTTTCGAAAATGATGGGTAATGGGTTTGTGCCCGGGAAAGGCCTGGGAGTTGAGCTTCAGGGGATTGTTCGACATGTCTCCTTGCCCAAGAATGTGGAGACCTTTGGATTGGGGTTCAAACCAACCGCGACAGACGTAAAGCGAGCACGGAAAATGAAGAAGAAAGTTTGGTTTCTTCCCAAACCTGTGCCATGTCTCTCAAGATCTTTTGTTAGAGCAAGTGCCAAGGGGTCACTGGTCCCAAAGATTCTCGGACCATTGATTGGGATGGACGGGGACTTGAATCAGAGTTTCGAGAGGCTATTCGCTGATGTCAATATGGTAGAAGTCGGAGAGAGTTCCAGCGGAGCGGACATACAGTTTGTGGGGCCTAAGGCCAAAACCAACAATTGGACGGTTACTCCACTTCCTATCCGGGGGGAGTCCTGGTAGTGGGCTTTGATTTTTGCTTTTTTTTTTTGTTTCGGATTATTCCAGGGTGTAATCCAATTCTTATTTTGTGTTGTAAAAGTGTGAACCCTGTTATCCCGCAATTTCAATAAAATTCTTTTCTTTTGTCTCGTTTTAATTTTGTTTTGTTCTTTTTCTTTATGAACAGTTCTCTTTTTACTGGTTCTAATGACATGGCATGCACAGCGGATCTTCGACCTAGCACTACTAAAAAAACCAGGGTTTAGCGACGGACAAAATTTGTAGCTAAACAGAAAAATCCGTCGCTAATCTCATTTAGCGACGGATTAGTGACGGATTATCAAAAGATTCTTCTAGCAACGAGCATTTTAGCGATAGATTAACAACGATGTTCGTAGCTAAATCCAGTTTTTTTTGTAGTGTAGTCTAATAAATCAATCCGACTCTGACTTAAGGATACAAGAGGACGAGTGTGACGATGAGTCTGAATATGACGGGGATGAAGCCTTCGAAGAAATAAACCGAGAACTGTGCCAGTTTAAAGAGAAACCCAAGCCTAATCTGAATGACACGGAGGCTGTGAATCTAGGAGATGCGGATAATGTCAGAGAAACCAAAATCAGCATCCACATTGAGCCAAACGTCAGGGAAGAATTGATCAAAACCCTCGTGGAATTCAAAGATGTTTTTGCATGGTCGTATGATGATATGCCGGGATTAAGCACCAATCTAGTGGTTCACAAATTGCCCACTGACCCGGCATACCCTCCGGTCAAGCAAAAGCTAAGGAAATTTAAAACAGAGATGAGTGTAAAGATCAAAGAAGAGGTGATTAAGCAGGTGCGGGCGAAGGTCATTCGGGTCACTTGGTATCCCGAGTGGTTGGCCAATATGGTACCCGTGCCGAAGAAGGACGGGAAATCAGGGTGTGCGTCGACTACCGCAATCTCAACAAAGCAAGTCCTAAGGATAACTTTCCATTGCCCAACATCCATATCCTAATCGATAATTGCGATGGGCGCGAGATCGGATCCTTTGTGGACTGCTATGCAGGATATCATCAGATCTTAATGGACGAAGAAGATGCGGAAAAGACAGCTTTCATTACACCATGGGGAACTTACTGCTACCGGGTCATGCCATTCGGACTGAAGAATGCTGGGGCAACGTACATGCGAGCAATGACTACTGTGTTTCACGACATGATACACAAAGAAATTGAGGTGTACGTAGATGATGTGATCATAAAGTCTCGGCAACAGGGAGACCATGTAGCAGATCTAAGGAGATTTTTTCAAAGACTCCGAAGGTATGATATCAAGCTCAACCCGGCCAAATACGCATTCGGAGTTCCATCAGGAAAGCTGTTAGGATTCATCATTAGTCGACGGGGTATTGAGTTAGACCCATCCAAGATCAAATCCATCCAAGCTTTGCCACCTCCAAAAAACAAAACAGAGATAATGAGTCTATTAGAGAGGTTAAATTATATCAGTAGGTTCATCGCCCAACTCACGGCGACTTGTGAACCCATATTTCGGCTGCTGAAAAAAGATGCTGCGGTAGACTGGACGGCGGAGTGTCAAGAGGCTTTCGACCAAATCAAAGGGTATCTGTCCAATCCACTTGTGTTGGTTCCACCTGAGCTAGGGAGGCCATTAATTCTTTATCTGACGGTCCTGGAGAATTCGTTTGGTTGTATACTAGGGCAACACGATGTCACAGGAAGGAAGGAGCAGGCCATTTATTATCTTTGCAAGAAGTTCACAGTGTATGAGGTCAAGTACACTCAACTCGAGAAAACCTGTTGCGCCCTGACTTGGGTGGCTCAGAAGTTGAAGCACTACCTGTCCTCGTATACTACTTATCTCATATCCCGTTTGGACCCATTGAAGTACATTTTTCAGAAACCTATGCCTACATAGAGGTTAGCAAAATGGCAAATTTTGCTCACAGAGTTTGATATCGTTTATGTGACGAGGACGGCCATGAAAGCCCAAGCGCTGACCGACCATTTGGCAGAGAATCCCGTTGATGAAAAATACGAGCCTTTAAGGATGTATTTTCCCGATGAAGAAGTGATGCATATAGGTGAGCTGGAGTTACCCGAGGAACCGGGTTGGACGCTTTTCTTCGATGGAGCCGCGAACGCGAAAGGGGTTGGAATAGGAGCAGTACTCATTTCTGAAATAGGACGTCACTATCCTGTTACAGCTCAATTACGCTTCTATTGCACCAATAATATGGCCGAGTACGAAGCCTGCATTTTGGGGCTGCGATTAGCTGCGGACATGGATGTCCAAGACGTTCCGGTCTTGGGAGACTCGGACCTCTTGGTACATCAGATTCAGGGTGAGTGGGAAACACGGGATTTGAAACTCATACCATATCGACAATGCTTGCACGATTTGAGCAAGCAATTTCGATCAGTGGAATTCAGACACATCCCGAGAGTTCATAACGAGGTTGCTGACGCATTGGCCACCTTAGCATCAATGTTGCACCATCCCGACAAAATGTATGTTGACCCGTTACACATTCAGGTTCGTGATCAACATGCTTATTGCAACGCGGTAGAAGAGGAAGTAGATGGTGAGCCTTGGTTTCATGATATAAAGGAGTACCTCAAAAGGGGGATATATCCGGAACAGGCCACTAGAGACCAAAAAAGAGCCCTTCGGCGTTTGTCGAATGGTTTCTTCCTCAGTGGAGGAGTGTTGTACAGAAGAACTCTAGACTTGGGATTGTTAAGATGTATAGACGCCGGTCAAGCCACGACGGTTATGGCAGAGGTGCACACTGGAGTTTGTGGGCCATATATGAGCGGATATGTATTGGCAAAGAAGATCCTTCGAGTAGGGTACTATTGGCTCACCATGGAGCATGATTGTATCACTTTCGTGAGGAAATGCCATCAGTGTCAGATACATGGAGATCTGATTCATTCTCCGCCGACAGAGTTGCATACGATGTCAGCACCCTGGCCATTTGTCGCATGGGGCATGAATGTCATTGGGCCTATCGAGCTGGCAGCGGCCAACGGCCATAGGTTCATTTTGGTGACCATCGACTACTTCACCAAATGGGTTGAGGCTAAAACCTTCAAGTCGGTAACTAAAAAGGCAGTGGTGGATTTTGTTCACTCCCATATCATCTGCAGATTCGGGATCCCAAAAGTGATCATCACGGATAATGGTGCAAATCTTAACAGCAACCTGATGAGAGAGGTATGCCAACAATTCAAGATAACACACCGCAATTCCACCCCATATCGCCCCAAGGCGAATGGAGTGGTCGAAGCAGCCAATAAGAACATCAAGAAAATACTGCGGAAGATGGTGGAAGGATCTAGACAATGGCACGAAAAATTACCATTTGCTTTGTTGGGTTATCGCACTACAGTCCGGACTTCCATAGGTGCAACTCCTTATTTGTTGGTATATGGAACTGAGGCAGTAATACCAGCAGAGGTCGAAATTCCGTCCCTCCGGATTGTCGCTGAAGCCAAGATTGATGATGATGAATGGGTCAAAGCTCGACTGGAACAGTTGCGCTTGATAGACGAAAAAAGATTGGCAGCAGTGTGCCATGGTCAGTTGTATCAGAAGAGAATGGCAAGAGCGTACAATAAGAAGGTGTGCCCCAGAAAGTTTGAAGTAGGGCAGCAAGTATTGAAACGGATCCTCCCGCACCAGGTCGAAGCAAAAGGCAAGTTCGCCCCGAATTGGCAAGGGCCTTATATCGTGACCAGAGTGTTGTCCAACGGTGCTTTGTGTCTAACAGATATCGATGGAAGGTGTGTCGACATGGCTATCAATTCTGATGCAGTCAAAAGATATTATGCGTGATTTCTTTGATTATGGTAGCTATTGGTTCGGTCGTTTGTATTTGGTACTTATTGGATAATGAAATGACGGAGGCAATTCTTTCTTCTATCCAAATACTTTTAACCTTTCCTTTCCCCTTTTGAGCCTTAAGTTACTCTTTCATACCCTTCTTTTGGAATCACTAATGAAAAAAAAAAGAAGAAAAAAAGAAATTAAAAGAAAAATGAAAAAAAAGAGATAAAAATCACAAGAAAAACAAAAGCGCTGGGAACTACGTTTGACCTGATTCCTCAAAAAGGATATGTAGGCGCCTCATGGCTCGGTCATATTGTGCATAATGCGCATAGCTCAACATAGTGTAAATAATAAAATTCCCCAAGCAAGAGAACTGGGGCAGGAGTTCTGTTTTTTGATCTTCGAAAAGGGTTTGATTCCAAGAGTTGTAACATTTCACCCATCAAAGTCACGTTTTTGACACACAAAACCAACATGGATATCCCAAAAGACCTCCCGATCAGTATCCAAGAAGTGCCAAGTTAGGTCAATGGGAGCCGAGAATAATACGCTGACCCCCAGCAAAGAAGGGGATCATAAACGAGAAATAAAGTGATAGCCAGAAAGAATATCCGAATGAAAGAGTCATGTCGGCAGCACCCCAATTCCCCGTTGAAGGGCAAAATGAGAGAGTCTTATCGGTGAAAACCTTCGCAGGCACCATAAGGCGACGAAAGATGAGAGAGATAAAATGAGAGAGTCTTATCGGTGAAAACCTTTGCAGGAACCATAAGGCGACGAAAGATGAGAGAGATAAAACGAGAGAGTCTTATCGGTGAAAACCTTCACAGGCACCATAAGGCGCCGGGAGCTGAGAGAAAAAGAGAGAGTTTTATTAGTGAAAACCCCTCGAAGGGCACTGTAAGGCAACAAGACAGATTGGAAAAAAGGACCCGCATTTGCGAAGAGGTGGACACCTATTTATCCCCAGCAAGTAAGGTCATCAGGCAGGTTGATTGATACAAATAGACTGGGTCGGGAATCCATGGTGCACGACATGATCACAAGGACCAGTCATACCATCCAGATAAGTTCTTTCCTTTTTCTTCTTTCCCCTCAGCGTTTGTTCAGAAAGATTTTTCTCCTTTTTTCTATCTTTTTCATTTCTTTCCAGAAATTTGTTTTGAAAAGGATTTTTCAGAGTTTACTACCAGGGGACAAAGTGGTACAAAGCAAAATGCGAATGGGACAGGCCAAAGCTGAGGCAATAAGACAAAAGGCGTTTGTTGCAAAACCAAAGGACAAACTGTTTAGGAAGTTAAGGGTGACGTGAAGAAAAACGGAAAACGACGGTTGAGGGACTTATGGACCAAGTTACAAGAAGATCCCCTCCGAAGAACGTCAATAAATCACGGACCAAGGTCCGATGTGGTCCGACACCACAGGCAAGGAGAATAATCCACTGCAAGATAACCCTAACAGTCCTATCCCCGATAAGGTTACCCCCAGGTGACAACATTCTATGCCTTGCAGTTCTGGGAGGAAATGAACTTTTAGGAGAGTTGTTTTGGGATTAAAGAGGACTCCCACAGCTTGTTCTGAAACGAGAAAGCATGGAAGGGATAAATGGAAAACCATCCCCAGCAGGCATGTCACCCCCATCAAGCAACTTTATCCCCCAACCAGTTTTTGGGAGCGCAGGACAAGGAAAAGGGAAAGGAACAATCATACCCTGGCAGGAGCGACACGATCACTCACTATGTTAAAACTAACAAGATTCTCTTTGATTTTCTACAGGAAAATAAAGGCCGATGATGGCGGAAAAACATGCCATAAGAAAGGTCACCAAAATCGGGGCAGAAAATTTTCTGCTGTTGTTCAAAAGTTTCTCGGAGGAACGAGGAAACAAATTCATATAGAATACATTTCTGTCTTTTCATTTTTGTTCTAGGTCGCCCACCAGTATAATGCGGGAATACATTTCTGTCTTTTCATTTCTGTTCTAGGTCGTCCACCAGTATAATCCGGGAATACATTTATGTTCTAGGTCGCCCACCAGTATAATGCGGGAATACATTTCTGTATTTTCATTTTTGTTCTAGGTCGCCCACCAGTATAATGCGGGAATACATTTCTGTCTTTTCATTTTGTTCTAGGTCGCCCACCAGTATAATGCGGGAATACATCTTGTTCTAGGTCGCCCACCAGTATAATGCGGGAATACATTCATGTTCTAGGTCGCTCACCAATATAATGCGGGAATACGTTCATGTTCTAGGTCGCCCACCAGTATAATGTGGGAATACATCTTGTTCTAGGTCGCCCACCAGTATAATGCGGGAATACATTCATGTTCTAGGTCGCCCACCAGTATAATGCGGGAATACATTTATGTCTCTTCATTTTGTTCTAGGTCGCCCACCAGTATAATGCGGGAATACATTTCTGTCTTTTCATTTTGTTCTAGGTCGCCCACCAGTATAATGCGGGAATACATTCATGTTCTAGGTCGCCCACCAGTATAATGCGGGAATACGTTCATGTTCTAGGTCACCCACCAGTATAATGCGGGAATACATCTTGTTCTAGGTTGCCCACCAGTATAATGCGGGAATACATCTTGTTCTAGGTCGCCCACCAGTATAATGCGGGAATACATTTCTGTCTTTTCATTTTGTTCTAGGTCACCCACCAGTATAATGCGGGAATACATTCATGTTCTAGGTCGCCTACCAGTATAATGCGGGAATACATTTCTGTCTTTTCATTTCTGTTCTAGGTCGCCCACCAGTATAGTGCGGGAATACATTTCTGTCTCTTCATTTTGTTCTAGGTCGCCCACCAATATAATGCGGGAATACATTTATGTTCTAGGTCGCCCACCAGTATGATGCGGGCACACATGTCATGTTTTGCATTCAGGCGCCCACCTGTATAACGAAAGGAATAATTTTCAGTCTTATACTGCAGATCTCGAAATCAGTAACTCACCGGAAGGTAGAAGGTTACAACAAGAATCCCCAGTAGGAAATAATAAAAATCCCCAACACCGGAAAGCGGAAGGTTACAACAAGAGGTCCCAGCACAAAGTCAAGCGCATGAGTCAAAAGGAAGAAGAGACGCGGCTTGTGGACATCGAATTATGCCCGACATAACAAATCTGATGAAGAAAGCCGTATCCCCAGAGGAACCGCCGAAAAGCTTAATGAAGGAAGTCATACCCCCAGCAGATCGAACAAAATGATGAAAACTGGTATTTAGAAAGGCAAAAGGCCTGTATCATCAGCAAATTCACGGAAGAAAAGCACCGGAGGAGGCACAAGCCTACAAGAAAGCAAGGCAACAAGAACAAGTTAAAGATAGACGAGATCTTATGATCCGTAGTGTAGCCTAGCTTCTTGTTTTCTTTTAAGCACGGTGTAATAAAGATATCGGTAAGCATTGGTAATAGCATGCAACAGCAACAACATTGCAGTCCCACAGTAGTCCCAGCTACCAAAATTTCCCGAACTACATTAACCTGATTCCCTTTTAGCCAGGGATATGTAGGAAACCTTTGAGGCAAGGGTTCAGTTAAATAATTTTTCCAAAAAATGCTTCACACGGAGTACTCCAACGGGCAAAAATCGCTCGTACCCGCTCACTTTATCTTTGCACGAAAACTCTCTGTGTTTTCGGACAAACAGGGGCAGCTGTGAGCACGTGATTTTTGATTCACGGAAACTACTCCAAAAGAAATCGAAAATAAAGCAAGTTACATTCGGGTACAATTTTGGGAATATGCGTGACATTTTGATAATTGTTCTGTCCGTAAACACTCGTCTTGCAATAGTTGAAAATACAAAAATACATATTGCATGCATTTAGGAATTAATGGTACATTTTAGAAATTAATTAACCATAATTTGGTTAAAAGAAAATCAAAAATATATGCATGTGTGTTTCTTGTCATTGAATGATTTTATTTAAATTTGTGTGTTAATTATTATAGGTGTTAAATAATATGTGTGTAATTTTATTTTTTATTTTACAATTTATTTAGGATTTTTGTTTAATTTTGGTAATCCTAATTGGGTAAAATATCAAGGAAACCTGGTTTGGACCAGGTGGAACCAAACTTTCAGGCCCAAACCAACCACATGGATCCAATCCAAACCCAGGCTGCCCAGGCACGGCCCCAAACGATGCCGTATCAGCATCCCCGTCTTGAGCCGTTGATTTGATTCAAATGAACGGTCTCGATCAGGCCACTCATTAAACCTCAACGATGCTGTTGCAGGCACGTTGATCTGAGCCATCCAACCCCATTGATCCAACGGATCCAGGCCCTCCCCTAGACCCGTTAACCTGACCCGATCCATTCCCATACCCGGTCTCACCCACCACTATGCCCAAACGACGTCGTCCCCCTCCTATGAATAGATCCTGGCCATCAATCTCACCCGATCCAACGACCAGGATCTAAACCCCTAAGTCGTATATAAGTCTAACCCTTTTACCCCGCCCCCCTATCCAAGCACCCCACCCTGCTCCTTCGTCTCTCTCAGAAAGATTCCAAACACCCCCGAAACCCTAGCAGCCGCCCTGGTTCCCTTTCAACAAAAACCCGGCGGTAAGGACGTCGGTGACTACCATAGCTACACCACTGGACCTACAAGCCATCCTGAACATAAATCCCTGGTCACTTAACTTCGAATCACCTCCAGGGTGCTCGAATCTTCGATCAAAGATTCGAGCCAAAACCCTAAGTCACCCGATGAGTCCCAAATTCACCCCAGTCACTCCCCTAACATCCTTCATACCCTAATTAACTTTGGTTTCGTTCGAATCTAGGTATAACTCTTCGAACCACAGATCTAAGCTCAAGAACCCTAAAAATCGAACCCATGGGGGTCTGTCCAAATCAATAGCAGGTTGGGGTCTAATAGACCTTAATCGAGGTGTTCTCAGTCAAGAACACTTCGATTAAAGTCCATTCGACCTCAAAAAGGGTCGAGTCCGGTTCGAGCATGGGTCATTTTGTTTTTAAGTTTCAGAGGTAAATTTCCCTTTCTTTCCTTCTGTTTGTGTGCTATTTGTGTTTGTTTACATGCTGGTTTAATTTGTTTGATTTTTCTGTCATTTTTCCTTTAATTCTGTTCCGTCCTCATAAGACCTTTCATTTGGTCAATTGTTATTTTGTTTGTGTTTGAATACGTTTTGTGATACACATGCTCGAGTTAATTAATGTCGTCAGTCATATAGATTCCCTATGTCGTGCAAAATGGTTGAAGGCAGTTAATGCCCCGTTCATGTCATTTGTTTGATTGACTGATTATTCTACGTCATGATTAGTATAGTCGATTATATAAACGTCGTCGATTAGCTTTATAGGATTGAATGTTCAAATATTCTGAGTCGTATAGCTTCATATGATGGATCGAGTCATTGTCGTTCATTGGACATTTGACGTTGTTTGAAAATGGTTTGTAATTGCAATACAAATAATTAGAACTCAGTCTAGGGCAGCTTTGAATTTGAACTTTCAGAAGTTCAAAATGTCCTACTGTTGCAGTAGAATAATACAGTAATAATCAGGGTTTAACAGGGGAAATTTGGGGGTTTGAAAAGAGCAGAAATGACTAGTTTAAGTGAGCTGACGATAGGGTACTGAAACAGGATTTAAACTAATGTAATAGTGGGGAACCAAACTTGATAGCATGGGGGTTGATTAAATATTATAGGTTGCCCATACCTTTGGGCAGAAAACACATGCTAAGGGGCTGTCAGGAGGATGGGAATTGGGCATTTTGTGATTAGTTTAAAGGAGTTATGGGCAGAGTTGAAGGCTGAAGGAATCAAGGCAGCCTGGGGGCCTGCCATTTCTGCCTATAAATAGGTTTATTTAGAACAAGAAAGGCGCTGGTCTTCGAACTTTGAGAGGTCAGTTTAGTATTGAGAGCATAGGCTGGACATTTTCAAGTCTTCAGGAAAAAAAAAAGAAAAAAAAACAAGGCTGGTCTTTCAACTTTAGGAGGACAGTCTACTTTCAGAGTAAGATAGAGTTAGGATTGTGCTGGAATTAGAGCATAACAATCAGAGGCTACTGTTTTCTTGCATATGTTTCCTTCCCTGCTTTGCCTGTACTTGTTTTGGTGTTGTTGGGTTGCAAACTGGACTTTCTTGCTTGGGTTTTAAAGATCTGTTGCTGGGTTTTGTTGCTGTTGATTGCTGGTTTCTGTTGCTGCTGTTGTTGTGTATGCTACTGCTTCCACTGATCATTCCTCTTCTTCTTTTGCTTTTCTCAATACCAGGTACACCACTGATACACTGTCAATGTGAGTTGAAAGTTGAAATATGAATACAAAATAAAAGAGTTGAAGTTGTTTATTTTCATACATAGCCTGTATATCGAACATTAGGTTGTGTATAATAGTTCACGTCTTCTATTAGGATAGTGAAGGTAGCCCTCATGTATAGCTGAACGTCATGTATGCAATTTAATATCATACTGTGTATATAGGCTGGTAGATAAAAAGGGTTGACAGTGTAATAAGCCATATCTTGAACTTTAGCTATGTTTGTGGTTAGCATATCTTCTAACGCATGTTAAGTGTTAAACTATCTATTGTTAGTTAATCTCATTTCCTTTAGTAAGCTGCCTCGTTATAACTTGCAACAACACCTTCAGAGTAGATAGCACAAGTTTACATTTCAGCCTTATGAATGTCGAGCCCAAGTCGAATGAGCTAACCAGGCCTTCATCGGAAAAGCAGTGGCCCAGGTCCAGCCAATACTGTGTGTGTTGGGCCTGGGCCTATAATATCCAAACGGCTGCCCATATACGCGTCCATGCTTCGGATTTTGCGAAAAATATTCGGAACCCAACTATAAACAACTTGTAAGCATGTAACTAAGTTGGACCATTTTTATGCTTTCATTATTAGAGACAAACGTAACAGGAAACATAGCCCCTATAGGACGAGCTTTAAAAATAAAAAATGAGGCGCGCCTTGCCAAATAAATCACACATCGCTGGGGCCCTCAATAAATACATAACCATTTACTAGACTTTGGATTTGGCCGTTTAATGAACCTTCACGGCCTCTTCCTAAAATAACAATACGTTAGTCTCTTTAGGACACGCCTTAATAAATCTTACCTTCTTAAACTCGGGTGCACATTTATGTGACCCAAATCCAAATCTCAACGAGAGTCAAAATACGTCTCTAATCACGGGTACATTGATTGTGACGTGGTTTGAGATGCATGTCCACGACGTTGCAAATTCCTTTAAAAATAAGAATGTGATGAGCCTCGTCGAATAAAAGTACAAAATTGCGGGGCCCTCGGTAAATATTTGCTTTAAAATTCCTTAGACTTCGGGATGGACCGTTTAGCATAATTCCACGGCCCTACCCAAAGAAATGATACGCTAGTCGCTTTAGGCGCGCCTTTAATAATTTAATTTTCTCAAACTCGGGTGCACATTTATGTGACCCAAATCCAAATCTCAACGGAGTCAAAGTGTGTCAACGACCACGGGTACATTGATTGTGACGCGGTTTGAGATACATTTTCACAACGTTGCAATTCCTTGTAAAAATAATAATAATAATTATGAAAGCGGTAAAAAGTTAAAATTTGCACATAAGTTCATATTTGTATAAAATCAAATAATCAAGCCGAATATGACAGTTGAGCGACCGTGCTAGAACCACGGAACTCGGGAATGCCTAACACCTTCTCCCGGGTTAACAAAATTCCTTATCCGGATTTCTGGTGCGCAGACCGTTAAATAGAGTCATTCTTTTCCTCGATTCGGGATTAAAATTGGTGACTTGAGACACCCTAAATCTCCCAAGTGGCGACTCTGAAATAAACAAACAAATCCCGTTTCGATTGTCCTTTAATTGGAAAAAACTCCTACGCCCCTCGCGGGGGCGGAAAAAGCAGGTGTGACAGTACCTCTTTGTTGTGAAACTGGGCTTCAACACTTCAATTGTCCCATCTGATCCACAATCCTCAGTCGACTTGTAGTGCCCTGAAGGGTTTTCACCATCACGCCTCTCTCGTTTTGCTCTTTTTCTCAACTCACTATCGCCTTACAGTGCCCATGAGGGTTTTCACCCCTAAGACTTTTTCATTTCATCATTTTCTCTCTTTGTGTTGAGAACAAGGTATTACCCATGATGCAATAAGATCAAACTTTTACCACACACTTTATTTGGCATCCTCAAAAATTGGTCGGAAGATTTTTCTTTGGACCGTAATGTAGTCTTTTGGATAGGGTTAAAAAGAAAGGGTGGCATGAAGACTCAAAATAATTTAAGATGAAAGGGTTCAAAATTACAACTTTTGGAATTAGGTCTTTTGGCAAAATTAAAACATCTGCCCCAGTTTCTTGGATTTTGGGGAATTTTTTTAATTTTTTTTTTGCTTTTTGCTTCTTTTTTGTTTTGTTTTGTTTTGATGAGATTTCTAAGAAAATCTGCCCCACTCTTGACTTCGGGGGAATATGAAATATTTTATTTGGTGTGACCGAATGACTACGTATCTTGTGGTGACAAGAATCAGGTCGAACGTAGTTCAAACACAAAGTTGGTTTTTTTTCTTTTCCTTTTCTTTCTCTTTTTTTTCTTTTCCTTTTCTTTCTATTTTTTTTTCTTTTTTTTTTCTTTTTTTCTCTTTCTTTTTCTTTTCTAGTTCCCAACTCTACTTCTGATTCCAAAAGAGGGGTATGAAACAAAATAAAGTAAGACTCAAAAGGGGTAGCAAAGATAAAAGTATTTGGGTAGCAGAATAAAATGTCTTCGCCATACCAAATTTTAAAAATGCCAAGTACAAACATGCAATTGAAGATAAGCAAAGAAATGATGCACAATATCTATTGATGGCATCAACACAAACAAAAAGTGCCAATGAGCAATACATTTGTCTCAATGAATGACCCTGGCCAGTTCGAAGCAGACTTGACTCAACCTTATCTTGATGTGGAACAATACATTTCAACACTGACTGATCTACCTCAAACTGTTTGAGAGACATTCCCTTGTTGTATGCTCTCATCAACTTCTTGATTTTCCAGAACAAATGCCTCAGTTTCACCCAATTCAAGCTTCAGGTTTCTCAGAATGCGTGAATCTTTACTTGTTTCCTTAAATGCCTCTTTTTATCATGTTCAAAACTGTGTCATTGCTTCATGATTAAACTAACTTTCGAGACCAGGCTGAGAATTATGCGTGCATGTCATGTCTCTAGAGTCAGTATAAAAGGAACTATAAAAGGAAAAATGACTTAAACAAAAACTGACTAGAACTAACAAAAAACAAAAGATTGCATTAGACAGATGGTGAAAAGGGTTTGAACAAAACAGGCAAAATAGAAATGGGTTACAACCTTGGAATAATCCTAGATAATACTAGACGAGTTACTACCACTAAACGAACTAGGCAAAATAAGAAGAAGAAGAAGGGTTTGAGCCACAAGACAATATCCCGATTACAACCTTGAAATAACCCGGACAACAAAAATGACATCAAAATAAACCACCAAAACTCCTCCCTAGCTAGCCAAGAAAGGAGTGTCTTTCTAATTACCAACCTCGACATTATAGCCACTGGTTGCACATCAAAATTACTAGGACCTTCACCAATTTCTATATCATCAACTTCAGCCAGCAAGTTTTCAAGAGGATTCTCATATTCCCTATCACCACGCATCTTCCCCACAAAGTGTGTTGACCTAGGTAAATTTGGCTTCCTAAACTTTAGCAGGGTATGAGGTTGTTTTGGCTGTTGGGGCATGGAAAATTTGGGACAAAGTGTCGGGGTAGGAGTTGTAAGGGGTGAAGCCTGGGGCGTGTTGAAGGGAAAGATCAACGGTATTGGGAATCTGGGCTTGGGACAACGATGGAATGGAGGCATGGTTTTCTGTATAGTTGGTAGGGAATGAAGGTGGAGAATGTCCCTTAATCTAGGGTTGATACATTTTCGCCATCTGATGTTTCAACCCTAGGACCTCCTCTTTCAGTTCTGATTCTAATTCAACAATCTCCTCGGCGGGTCAATAACTCCTGTGTCCAAATCTTTGCTAGCCATGGCTTCCTTGCTTTTTGACCTTGTGTTGTATGGACAAATCACCAAAGTGTCACAAACTAACCACCCTCTGTTATAATGAAAGTAACAAAGAGGAGCAAAACAAAGCCAACATGTTAGTGTTAGGACATTTATCAGATAGAAATATCACATTGTGCGCAATGCCCCTAACAACAATTAATGGTCCTAGAATGACTTCGAGGGTCACAAGGTCATTTGGCATCATCCCAATTTTGTTCATTGC